>NC_142686.1:73640909-73943939 GCF_056320005.1 Nelumbo lutea
GAGTTGTATTGCCAACTTTAGGTTCCGAATCCACTCAATGTCCCCACCTTCACAGAAAAGGATAGTGTCATCTACAACTGTAGATGAGTAAGAGGTATCTCCTCCCTTCCTACTCTCCATCCTTTTATTAAATTCATTGAATCTGCTCTCTGAATCAATCTCCCAAGTACATCAACAATCAGAGTGAATAGGAAAGGGGATAGTGGATCACCTTGTCTTATTCCTCTCGAGGCAGGGAAGAAATCCACTACAGTTCCATTCACCAAGATTGAGTAGTGGCAACTTCTAATACAACCCCAAATCCAATTACACCAACTGTCTCCAAAGCCAAAACTTTTCAACACCTCCAACAAGAAGGACCAATCAACCAAGTCATAAGCCTTCTCCAAGTTCAGTTTACACACCACTCTTTTCTTCTTGGATTTCCTAAAACTCTCCAGACTCTCATTTGCAATCAAGATTTGATCAGTAATTTGTCTTCCCATCACAAAAGCACCTTGGTTAGGTGCGATTATAGAAGGAAGAACCTTCTTTAACCTTAGAGACAACACTTTTGCGATTATTTTGTACAAACTGTTCACCAAACTAATAGGTCTAATGTCCCTTGGTTGTGAAGCCTCTTTCTTCTTAGGAACCAGAGCAATGAAAGTGGAGTTCAAGCCTGGGTTGATTATTCCCCTTCCGTGGAACTCCTCAAACACTGACCCAATATCTTCCTCCACAATACCCCAAAAATCTTGATAAAAAGCCATTGTGAACCCATCCAGACTTGGAGCTTTTGTTCTATCTGTTGAAAAGATTGCTTCCTTTATCTCCTCCAAATCAAATCTCCTTTCTAACTACTCTCTGTTTTTTGGACTTAGAGTCGGCCAATCTAAACCCTCCAACCAGATCCTTTCATTTAAAGGTCTTCTGAAAATAGATTTGAAATGGTCAACAAAGGTTTTTGCTATTTCTACCGGGTGGGAAATAATTGTTCCTTCGATTTCCAACTTTGAAATGAAATTCTTCCTTCTACCGTCTGCCATTGAGTGAAAGAACCCAGTGTTTCTATCCTCCTCCTTCAACCACTTGCACCTAGATTTTTGCCTCCAGCTTATTTTCTCCTTAATCAAAAGATCCTCCAATTGCTTTTCTTTACACTCCATCTCCTTTCTCTATCTTCTTCACCAAAAAGACCCCTTCCTTCCTTCCTATCTAGCTCTTCTATCTGCTCTACCAACACTTGTTTCCTTTCCTCAGCTCTCCCAAACTCCAACTTGTTCCACTCCTTTATTTGGGATTTTAAGAACTTAAGCTTTTTATGGAACCTCATTCCTTCCCATTGTACTAGCGGATTATAGTGCTGCCACCATTCCTTGATTTTCTCAATGAAACCCGGGTGGGTCAACCACATGTTTTCAAACATAAATGGGGCAGGACCATCACCTCTCAAATCCTCCTTACACATTACTATAGGCCAGTGGTCTGAGGTAAGCCTCGGGAGCACCCTAGATGTTAAGTTACCCCAATGTGCCTCCCAATCTGTAGAAAAGAGAAACATGTCCAGCTTAGAGAAAATTGGGCTTGATTGGAGGTTGGACCAGGTGAAGGTATTGTTAAGCATTGGGAGTTCTTTAAGCTCAAATGAATCCACAAACTGATTGAAGCTCCTCATACTTGTTGTGACTCTCTGTCTAGGGTTGTTGGTTTCCTCTGTGAGTCTCACTACATTAAAATCCCCTCCCAGACACCATGGTCCTTCCCAAAGGCCCCTAATATCACTCAACTCTTCCCACACTTTCTTTCTCTGCCTATAGTCATTGGGCCCATAAACATTTGTTAGAACCCATTCGAAACCATCTTCCACCTGCCTAAACTTCAAAGAAACAGAATGATCCCCTATCAACTCTTCTAGTCCTATAAGCACATCTTCTTTCCACAAAGTCACAATACCACCTGAGGACCCCCACGACGGAGTAGCCGCCCACTTAATCCCCTTAGCTCTCCAGACACTTCTCGCCCACCTACAGTCAAAATCCATTCTTTTGGATTCCTGAAGTAACACCACATCTGGATTGAACTTCTTAAACACCTCTTTGATTGTTGCTCTCTTTCTAGCACTACCTAGCCCCCTCACATTCCAACTTATGATTCTCATCACAATTTTGCAAGAATCTACCCTATCACCACCAAAATCTACTTGGGCCCTTTCCTTCTATCCCCTCTGGCCTCAAGCTTCTTATCCCCCTCAATATCTCTTCTTAATCTCTCAACCTCACTCAATTTTCTTTTCTTGAACTTTCTATCCTCCTCTTTTCGTAGAAATGCTTTTAAATCATTTGGGTTCTTCAGTTTACACCCCAGCTTTCCCATAAATTCTGCCACTGAATCTTCCCTACAATTCTCCTTTTTATCTAGCTTTCCAAGCTCTCCACGTCTACCCCTCTCCTCATTCCTTTTCTCTTCCTCTCCACTAGGCACTCTTTCTGTCCCATTTGTACTCTCCCTTTGCAAATCATTCCTCTCCACTTCACCCATTATCCTCTCAATGATACCCCATATCCTTTTATCCCTGCCCTGTAATCCTACTATTGTCTCCTCCTCCTCCCCTTGTAATCTCATTGTGGCTTCCTGTCCATGGGCCTTTGACTCTTGGTTGGAAAAGGAATTTGGAACAATGGACACAGAACACTCATCAGTAGCACAAACTGAATTGACAGAGTTGTTAGAGTTACCTGGTTCCAACTGAGGGTTGTAGGAAAGGGGCAGAGGAGGGTGGTTGGTTTTCAAACCCTGTAAAGAACAAATGGAGCTTTCCGTCTCCTTGGGTTGGAGGGAACTATTCCCCGTCAACTGGTTTACACAAATACCTTTTTCTCTACCCGGTTGTCCACCTCTCTGTGATGTATTCTTGTTCAGATCTGGGAAAGCATGACCTACCACCTTAACGGCTACTTGCAAGGGGCCGAACCTTGGTAGAGGCTTGTCCGAAATTGAGCTTTGGTCTACCCTGTTCAAGTTTACCGGAGTCTCCAAATCTGTCTTCTGTACACCCATCGGATTTTCAAGAAAGAGCTGCTCTAAGTTTAACTTATCTCTGATCTGTCCTGCCTGGGAATCTTCCTGTGTAGAGCCATCCAAACTTGCACAGTCATCTGAAATCCCCTCTTCATCACTCTCCGTGCTGCAACTTATCCAACCTCTATCTTCCTCCTCTCTCTCTTCTATTTTACCCCTACCATAGCGTGGGTTTGGGCGATCTTCTACACTGGAAGCCTGCTCTCCACAGTCCAGACGAAGATTCCAGCTTAGGGGGCGCCTTCCTCCGCCTGTTCGCGATTTCTGATAGCCCTGAGAAGCAAACAGATCGGGCTCCTCTTTTCTGGAAGAAGATAGACGGACCTTTCCGTCTACAGTCGAATAGAGCTTTTAAAGGAAGGCTTCGAGAGGTGGAAAAACCCTGTGACTGTTCATTTTCTCTAATACTCTGTCACGCGCAGCAGGTTGCTTCTCTACTCCGTGGGTGCCACATGTGTTCCATCCCGCTGCCACATCATCATCCCCTACCTCTGGTCGTCTCCCCCAAAGAGATGCCTCAACTTCCGTCGCCAGCCAAACCTTATACCAGGCTCCATCTGAAAGAATTTCAAGAGCCCGAGGCAAGCTCTCCGGCTTCAGCCCTGCAACTCTGATCTCTGCAGCACGCAAGCTTCTCAAGTTCAGCTCTAGAAGAACACCCCCTAGGGCTCTAAAGATTCTTCCTAAGGTCTGTTCATTCCAGAGATTAAAAGGGAGTCCTAAGAATTTGATCCAGAAGTTGCAGTCCTTTAACACAACTTCGTTGCATAACAGAACCCATTTTTGTATTTGTATCAGTCCTCCAGCTACTTGGACTATTGAAACTCAGTTTTTCATCACCTGTATCGAGAATGGCTTTCTTCTCATCAAACGGTAGAACTACTGCATCACCTTCTAAACCCAGTCTTTCTGCAACTGCATCTAGCACTTTCGTCCAATCCCTTACAACCTTATCAGCCATTAACACCATTCTGTGTTCCCATTTGCCTCTCTCTTCTTCAAGTGCTAACTTTCGGATACCGAATGAACTTGCTATCAAAGTCTCTTGACAGCAGGGACTTTGCTTCTTGCTCTGCTCCGGGGTACCACAGCTTAATGGAGCATCTTCAACCGATCTGTTATCCAATCTTCCTACATCCTTCCTTTCAAATTCCAAGAGAAAGGCCTGGATATTATTGGCGAAGGAAGTCCAGCCTTGACCCCTCAGACCTTCCGGTATGCATAATACTTGTTTCTTGTTAGTACCAAAGTATTCTGTTACCATGATAAACCATCCTCTCTCATTCCTTCTCAGAACCGATTCATAACTTTTCCCACAACATACCACTGAGTTTTCCCACCCTTCTACCTTGATAGAGTTTACTGTTCCATCAACAAAGCCTTTCAGCCAGTAGCAAGCCTCCTCTGATAATAGTAGTGTGGCCCTACTACCTTCCCTGATTTTCAGATAAGCCTTACCTCATGTCCCTCCCTGTTCGAACAGAAAGTGTTTAGCTTCAATGCCCAGCTCCAACCTCCACTTCTCCACTGACCGGAAGTTTCTCTCCTCCCGTTCCATTCTCCAAGCACAACCCTTACACAACGGTTCTCCTTACCCCACTGTATATTCTCCAAGCACAACCCTTACACCGGAAATTTCACTTTATATTGCCGATATTGCAAACCAGGCTTTAAAGGAATTGCTGAACTTTTGAGCAAAATCCATATCTATAGGAGGTGGTAATCATTCTACAGGTTGACAGCCATCTTCTAATTGTTGATATTTTTTTGGGGGTCCTTAATAGGTGTGTATAATATACAGAAACTCTTTGTACAGAGGACCATGCATACTTCTTTTTGATTTTATTATAAATATACTCAACCTTTTTTCAAAAAAAAAAAGCATGCTAATATTGATTGAAAATAAAGAAGATCCAAACAGTCCCTTCTCCTTGTCTCATTGATTTATTTTGCCTTCTATTGATGTTTTTCTTCAGATGCTGAAATCTGTTAATACTCTACCATGAAATGCAGGTTATTTGTTCTCCCTAAACCATGCTCGGATGGTGGTCTTCATGGCAACTTTGTATGCCCTTTATTGTGTTAAAGTTCGTGTTGGATGGCTTGGAGTTTTCCTTTCAATAAATCTTGCCTTCCTTTCAAATGATGTCTTCAATTACTTGCTCCAAGGATGTGACAATGGTAGTGATGGTGCAAATTTTGAAGAGCATAAAGAATCAGAACCCATCATAGGAGATGATAACTTCTCAACAGATTCTGAGCATTCTGTGCCAAATGGAGAAGCTGAAGATTTGCATTCTTGCAAATCATCCAGTAAACAGTCTACCGCTTCGAGTTTTGTGAATACATGCAAAGAATCTTCCACCAGCCGGGTGGCCATGGTAGACACAAGTTCAGTGGATGAGATGAAGAAAATTCTGAATAGCACGGATCACTATGAAGCATTGGGATTTCCTCGTCACAAGAGCATTGATGCTTTATTATTGAAAAAGGAGTACCGTAGAAAGGTATGCTCATTTTTGTTGAGTGTATGCCTGTTTACCGCTTGAAAGTACCCTAAATTTCCAGTATCTACTAGATTGGATGATCTTATTTCATTTTTTTCCAACATGGCAATGCCGAACACACTTATTCTAAACCTTATGTATGCATGCTTATTGTACTTGAGGCATTTCAATTATTTAAATGGTCATGATGTCAGATCTTGGTAGGACCCATCAAATGCCAGGCCAATGTGTGTAATGTGCAGCTTTGTACATTTACAAATGCGAATGCATTAGTAAGGGATGGGTAAAGTAGGATAAATTTGGGCTGTATCCCTAGGCGCTATTGAAAAATCCTTGTTTTAAGAGTTAAGAGGAGTATGTAGAGTTGCCAGCTCATTGCTGTTGTATTGGATTGTGGGATTCTCTTTTTCTATTATGTTGTTAATCAAGATTTTAAATTGTATTAATGGTAGAAAGTCTAGCTTTTTTTTGATGTCACTCTTTTGATTTTACAGATGGATGCCTTAATTCTTTTATTTTTCAGTGGGTGCATTAGAGATACGGCTAGCAATGAAATGGTGAAATGTACAACCTGCAGCAAATTGCATGCTTTTTTTTGATAAGTAAAGGTTGTTAGAGTCGGCTGTAGAGGGTTAGTTTAGTCATTTTACTTTATGTTATATGCTTGATGTAATTACTGTTATATTCTAAGTTAAGTGATGAGTCCCACACTAGTGGGGGCACAATAGTCATTGTACTTCTAGTTAGAAAACTATAAACAAATCTGGCCAACTAGAGAGATTAGTTTTCTCTAGTTCGATCCAGTCTTTTCTTCTACCTCTTCTCTTCTCTTCTCCTCTCTCTCTCTTTCTCCTTTCATTCTTATTTTCTATTATTCTGAAACTGAATTGAATCCTGTACAGATCTGAACTCTATCATAGTATCAGAGCTGTTATAAATCAGTTCAGATCTGTCCAGTTTTCTGTGCCTCCCAATCTAGTATTTTACAGTTTTCTTAGTCACTTGGAGTTTGACAAAAAGGCTGAGAAGGAGTGATCGTTTTTTGTTTCTGGAAGTTTTAATGCCTCAGGTTGGTGTTGTGGTGGTTTTAGGTGGTTGGTAGAAAGCCTTCTAATCGATGGATCGAAGAGGCCTGTTCACAGTAGTTTAGTGGTCTGACAGGTTTAAGTCTGACTTGTGTGGTTCAGATAGGTGGGTTGGATGAGATTATAATGGGAAGCAATTTATGATGTGTAGCAGACAGTATCATATGCGCGAGGTGTATTTGGGTGATTTTTTGCGGTGTCAAAAGTGGAAAACAGTGGTGATTATCATTGCTGAAACCTGTGACAGTAGATGTTTCAACAGTAGTTAGCCATAGGTGTGCAGTGTGGGGATCAGTTAGTAAGGTTGTGTCACATATTAGTGTGAGAAGAAAAAAATATATATATTTTTTTATGGCAGCCATTGGAGATGTCAATGAACATAAGTCCAGTGTTATAATTCCCCCTGATTACTTGAATGTGCAGATGACCTCTCTATTAAATTGAACGAAGAGAATTATGCACATTAGGCTAAATCTATTCAAGATTTTCTCAGAGCTAAAAAAAAGGCGAAGCATGTGAAAGAAGATAAACCCTCAGTTGATTCTTAGGAGTACAATGATTGGGAACAAGAAGATGCACAAATTATGACTTGGTTATGGAATAGCATGGAACCTAAGATTAGTGTGAATTTCATGTTCTTAGACACAACCAAGGAGATTTGGAATCATGCAAAGAAGCTTTACTCAAGACATGACAATACAACTTGAGTATATATTGTGGATGCTTTAGTTGGAAAGGAATACAGCCGCAGGCAGCAGCAGTAATGGGCGTTAGATTCAGTGTTCCTATCTTATCTTGTCTAGATTCAGTGTTCCTATCTTATCTCTTAGCTAGATTCAGTGTTCCTATTAATTAGGCAGTAGCATTATTATTTCCTAGGTCTTTTAGAAAGTTAAATGTTAGAAAGTTTCCTAATGTTTTTAGAAAGTCTCTTACTGTTTTTTAGAAAGTTCTTTTTCAGAAAGTTTCCTTAAGAAGGACTCTTGTAATTTCTATTTAAGGCAGATATTATTCAATAAATCCATCCCGAATTTCAGTCAAGAAAGAGCAGAGGAGAGTTGGTAATCTCTTTAACAAATCACCATTAAGGCACTAAAGATAGGTTCCTTGAGAAAAGAGAGAAATAAGGGAAAACAAGAGCTTTTCCCCAGTAGCCGACCTGTGACGAGATCCTATTCGTTGGCCCATAACAGTATACCAGCTCTACTAAGAGTATTTTAATTTGCAATAGGGTAATCAAAGTCTTGAGGAGTACTTTGTAATTTGTTTTGATGATTATTCAAGGATTCCATGGCTTTATTTTATGAAAAAAAGGAGTGAATTATTCTCTATTTTCTAAAAGTTTCATGCTGGAATTTGCACTCAATTTGTTGTACATATTAAAATCCTTCGTTCTGATAATGACTGTGAATATTTTTATACACCTTTTCAACAATATTTGGAACAACATGGTATTATTCATAAAACCTCTTGCACTTACACCTCTCGACAAAATGAGGTAGCTGAAAGAAAGAACCGCCACCTCTTGGAAACTGCTCGATTCCTTTTTGCATCATATGCATATACCTAAATGTTTGAATTCCAAATTTTTAATGGGATTGAAGTCTAAATATGAATCGGTAAGAGCATAGATACTAAGTGGGTCTGCTATTCCCTCTCTTGAGGAGGTGTTTGCTCGTCTCAGGAGGATTTTGGTTGGACCTACAAAGAACTCTACCATATCTATTAGGTTTACTTTGAAGTGACAAGAGGGGGAGGTTGTGGTAGTAGAGGAGTTTGGGGAATTCAACCAAGTCTTGGTGGTGGTAATGGTCCCATGTACAATCATGGTGGTGGGCATATTGGAGGTAGAGGATGTAATGGTGGTCCGTAGAAGTGTACACACTACGCAATGGTAGCCCACCTTCAACCTAGGCAAATCATGTAGTGGCTAGTGGTGATGGTGGTATGAGACAAGAAATTCAGCAAGCTGATCAGACACCTCCTACATCTACAGATGACTCCGAGAAAGAGATGACAAGTGTTCCACGTGATGAGTATGAGTGGTTTCTTTAGGCTACTTCTCAGCAGAAAATAGCTATGCTTGCCCACTCAGGTATGGCTTGTTTGGCATCCAAACGCTCTCACTGGATCATTGACTCTGGGCTTTTGATCATTCAGTGTTTTAAAAGCACAAGGGCCAATATGCACCTGAGGCGCAAGGTGCAAAACTACAAAAAAAGCTAAAAAAATAAAAAATAAGTCAGAAAATAAAAAAATTCAAAAGAAATGAATGAACAACATTAGCAAATAGGGGGGTTCTCGAAGCTTGCCTCGACGGGTGTGGTTGGGGGTTCGGGGGCAGAGCGCCTGACCTAGCTGTCAGACTAAAAAAAAACCAAAAAGCGCAAAATTTTAAAAAGGTGCACGCCTGGGTTGAGGCACAAGGCGCATCAAGTGCATGCCTATGTACACCAGGCGTGCACCTTTTGAAAGGGGTGTGTGTAGGACTAGGGCGAGGCACATACCCAAAATGCGCCTCGCCTGTGTGCCTAGGCATGCCTTTTAAATCACTACGATCATTTGATTGGGGCTCCAAGTGTGTTTACTTCTCTTTCTTCGTCCTCTACAATCCACACTATTACACTTGATAATGGCTCCATTCCATATGTGGTATTGGTAATGTTAACACTGGTTTACTATCTTCGTCTTAAGTTTTGTATGTTCCCAAATTCCCTTTTAAGTTTTAATCATCGACTCTGTTAGTAAATTGACCAAGTCTCTTAATTGCTCTATTGCATTTTAACCCTCTTGTGTTTTCTCAAGATCTCAAGACAGAGATGAAGATTGGTGAAGCCGTGGAGGGCATGAAGTTGGTGGACTGTGTTACCTTGATGGTGGTGGTTCATCAACAGCTCTTTAGTCGCCTCTTTCTCCTCTACAGTGGGATTGAAGACTTGGTCATTTGTCTCTTAAAGCATTTAAGTTGTTCCAGCATTGAGTCGTTTTTCTACTTTGGATTGTGAGGTGTGTTAGTATGGGAAACATGATCGTGTTCCCTTTAGTCGTAGGGTTGATGGTCATCTATTGATTCATTTTTCTTTGGTCCATTCAGACACTTGGGGTCCAAATAAAAGTGTCATACAATGGTTACAAGTACTTTGTAATTTTTGTCGATGATTATTCAAGGATGACATGCCTTTATCTTATGAAAGAAAGGAATGAATTATTCTCTATTTCTCAAAAGTTTCATGCTGAAATTCACACTCAATTTGGTGTACATATTAAAATCCTTCACTGATGACATGACTTTCTTATGAAAGAAAGGAGTGAATTATTCTCTATTTTCCAAAAGTTTCATGTTGAAATTCACACTCAATTTGGTGTACACATTAAAATCCTTGGTTCTAATAATGATTGTGAATATTTTTATACACCTTTTTAGCTAATTTGGAACATGGTATTATTCACCAAACCTCTTGCACTTGCATCCCTCAGCAAAATTGGGTAGCTGAAAGAAAGAACTGCCACTTCTCAGTCCCATTTGCATCATATGAATGTACCTAAACATTTTTGAAGTGATGATGTGCTTACATCTTGCTTCCTTATTAATCGAATGCCTATGTCCATCCTTGAAGGTCATTCTCTCCTTAGTTTTGTTTTCCACATCATCTCCTTTTCCTCTCACTTCTAGGGTTTTTGGGTGTGTGTGTTTTGTTCATAATCTTGGATCTCGAATGGAAAAATTAGATGCACAATCTACTAAGTGTGTCTTCCTTGGCTACTCTAGGATCCAGAAAGGGTACAAGTGTTGTAATCCTAGTTCTCGACATTGCTTTGTGTGTTCAGATGTTACGTTCTTTGAGTCCATTCCGTTTTTTTCTAGGTTGGATGTCTTTTCTCCTCTTCCGCTTCCAGTTATTGTTAAGGACCCCATTCCTCTTGTTTCAACCGCAACTAAGTCTCTGCCTCCGGTGCAACTTCCTACTGAATGTCCCCTCCTGGTAAGCATGCTGTAGGATGTAAGTGGGTATACACTATCAAGTATTTACTTGATGGTAGTGTTGAGTGGTTGAAAGCTCGGTTGGTTGCTAAATGTTATTCCTAGCTATATGGCATTGACTTTATTGTTTCATTTGTGTTGATTTCTCTAGCTACTATTTATTGGCTTTTGTTTCAGCTTGATATCAAGAATGCCTTTGTACATGGTGATCTTCTTGAGGTGGTGTATATGGATCAACCATTAGGGTTTGTTTCTCGGGGGAGGATGGTAAGGTGTGTAGACTCAAGAAGGTTGTTTATGGATTTAAACGGTCTCCTCGTGCATGGTTTGGTAGATTTAGTGAAGTGGTTAAGAAATTTGGCATGAAACAGTGTTAGGTCGACTGTTTAGTATTCAACTATGATTTTGATGCTGTGAAGATTTTATTGGTGCTATATGTAGATGATATTGTTTTTACTAGTAGTGACAAGTTGGGAATTTGTTAGGTTAAAGACCTTTTTGCATGATCACTTCCTGACAAAGGACTTTGGTAAATTAAGATATTTCTTAGGGATAGAGGTAGCAAGGTCCAAGCATGGTATTAATTTTTGCCAGAGGAAATATGTCCTTGATCTACTAGAGGAGACAAGGTTGTTGGGTGCCAAACTAGTTGAAACACCCATGGAACCAAATGTCAAGTTGAGTAGTGATGCAGGTGAGGAATTTGAAGATCCTGGAAGGTATGGGAGGTTGCTGGGTAAGTTGAACCACCGGGCCATTACTCGGCCCATTCATTTGCGGTTAGTGTAGTGAGTCAGTTTATGCAGAACCCTCGAATCCCACATTGGGATGCAGTTCTAAGGATTGTACAGTACTTGAAGGGAGCTCCAAACCGTGGCTTGTTATATAAAAGCGGAGAAAGTCTTTAGATAGAGGGATACACTGGTGCTGATTGGGTTGGATCCATATCTGACAGAAGGTCTAGTGCACGGTATTGCATTTTTCTTGGGGGGCAATTTGGTGACATGGAAGAGTTAGAAGCAGACAGTGGTAGCAAGAAGCAGTGCAAAAGCTGCATATAGAGCTATAGCACACACAACATGTGAATTAGTGTGGTTGAAGAATCTCTTAGAGGAAATGGTTACTCGATTGACACTCCTATGAAGCTGTCCCACACTTAAGTGGGGGCACAATAGTCATTGTGCTTCTAGTTAGAAAACTATAAATAAATCTCGCCGACTAGAGAGATTAGTTTTCTCTACTTTGATGCAGTCTTTTCTTTTATCTCCTCTTCTCTTCTCTCTCTCTCTCTCTCTCTCTCTCTCCCCTTTCATTCTTATTTTCTATTATTCTGAAACTGAAACCTGTACAGATCTGAACTCTATCAAAGGTAAAATTTCATTAAAAGAAAATGAGTATACAATCTGGGTAGGTATTTAAGAAACACCTCACAACATCAAAAAATACAAAACTACATATCTTCAAGTATCTAAATTACAATGTTGATACCCCAGCACACCACCTCCCATAAGCTTCTCTCTAGTCTTCTCTCTTGACCTGAGAAAGTCAGGCAATATCAAGACCCAATCTGCAACAGATCTGCCAACAGCTGCCACCAACTTGTCGAGCTTCCATTCCTTGTCTTCAAAAAGTCTTCTGTTCCTTTCTTTCTATAATATTCCACAGTTCCAGATTATTCTGGCCATCTTACCTCCTCTGATTCTTGGCCATGAGAAAAAATTTCAGGTGTCATTGTCTGAAAATTTTTAACCCCAAATAATTTCGTGAAAAGGGTCCACAAGAAACCAGTAATTTTGCATGAAAAGAAGACGGCTGACTGATTCCTCTTCTTCTCTATGCAGGTAACCCATGCTGGCCATGCTGAAGTCCCTTGACTTCAAATGAGTCAGTATCAACACATTGTCCATAGCTATCAGCCAAGCAAAAGCTTCCACCTTGGGGGCACCAGATTACCCCATTCCCCAACAATTTGATCATAGTCCATTTGGTTCCTGCACAAAGTTGAATAAATAAGATTTAACGTAAACTTTCCATTTGAGCACTCTTTCCACCATGACTCATCCTTAGACTGGGCTGAGATCTTCACCCTTCCCAACTCCTCCACCCTTGTCAAGCGGTGGTCTTCTTAATCTTGGACACTAGAATCTTGGACTCTTGGTCAAACCTCACATAATCTTCCCACCCCACTTCAGTCATCCTCCCAAATCTTAATCTATCTCCATCCCCAAACACTCATCCCGTATGATGAACTAACCTCCCTTGATTCCCATCCAAATCTCACCACCCCATATTTACCCACCACCACCTTCCTCCATAAAGAATTTTCCTCCTTATTTGACCCAAATCTCCATAACCAGTTCCCCTGTAAGGCTTTGTTAAATAGTTTCACCCTTCTAAACCCCAATCCTCGTCATCCTTTGGGTCTACAAAACTTATCTCATTTGACCAGGCGGAAATTTTTACCCCCTGCATCAAATTGCATGTACATTTTATGAATAATAAAGCATTTCATTAAATATATTTTAAGATGGATTTACAACTGATACAACATTTAGATTTCCAATGAGGCACGGGATGCTGCCTCAAAAAAAGATAAATTACAGTGTAACCTAGAGTAATTGACCCCTATTCACCCCTTGCTTGGCTAGTATGTTGCTAGCTAGTTTTTTTTTTTTTACTTTTCATTTTTCTGTTTTTCACCCTCCAAAAGAAATGGTTAGTTGTGTATAATAGTATAGCATGTTAATGAGTAGCACGTCATATTTGTCTAATGGTACTTTCCGACATTTTCTATCTGTGTTCTTCCAATTATGATATCTATTTCTTTTTCTGCCTAGGCCATGCTTGTGCATCCTGATAAAAATATGGGAAGTTCATTAGCAAGTGAGTCGTTCAAAAAACTTCAGTGCGCATATGAGGTATGTTTATTTGCAAAATAAATAAAAGTTTACGCCTACTTAATTTTGTATTCCATGTTTTATTTTGTCTAAATTGAAAATTGCACAACATCAAGTACATCTTCAACGGAGTTTGAAAAATAAGTGCTTATTCTAATAAGCACTCATTAGTGTTTGGTGAAAAAGCACTTATTTCAAACAGGGGTAGTATAGGTATTTTCAAAATGAATGGTGGCCAAGACAGGGCAGAAAGGAAATAACACTTAAAAAATAAGACCAAAATTTGGGCTTCTCGAATAAGTTCTTATTCTGAAGAATAAGCATTTATTGGGCTTATTTCCCAAATGCAAATAAGTGCTTATTGGTGTGATCCTAGTCCAAAATAAGTGCTTATTGGTGTGATCCTAGTCCAAAATAAGTGCTTATTCGAATAAGCGCTTATTTTTGTGCACTTCCAAACTTAGCCTTTGTGTGAATCGTAGATAATTGGTTGTAACAAGTAACTGTGATAATTTTTCAGGTTCTTTCAGATTATACAAAGAAGAAAGATTATGATGAGCAATTAAGGAAGGAAGAATCTAGAGTCGTTTGTCAGAAGTCATATGATACTTCACAACAGGTATTGCCACGTATTCTCCTGTTTTGTCATGACTTTTTGCTCTGACTTCTGAGGATCATGTTGGAGGGTTTGGTTTCTCTTTTTTTAAAAGTTTCCATTCTAATTGATTTTCTTCAGTGAGAGTATTAAATAAACTCTTGAAGAGGAAACTAGAAAAATATATCAACACTAGAAATCTATTTATAAAGTTTGTATAGCCAGTTTTTATATGATGTCTTTGGGTTGTGAATACATTTATTGGTGTGTAAAACTGCCTTTATTTCTTGTTTGGGTGTAAATCTACGTTTTATAATACATAGGGTGAGGTCTATGCTGTCAAGCTGTTTTGTCTCCTAACTCCATATTGGAATTGTTACAAATTGGCCATCCATTACATATAAAGGGATATTTTTTTTATTTTCTATTAATTTTTTTTTTTTTGGTGAGGAGCCATTGCTTGGTGCAATGGTAAAATCTCTGGCTGATAAGCATGAGAAAATTGGTTTGAGTCTGAAAGTGGCCACTTGGTACAAAAAAAATCTTGGCTATTTCTAGCTGACCAACTTGAGCTTGACCTAAGCCTAAGCTCAGCTCAGTGTTTTAAAAGGTGTGGGAAAACACCCTGAGGCGTATGCCAGAGGTGTTGACACCTCTGAGGCGTATGCCTCATGTGCTTTTTTCATGTGGTGTCACAAGTTAGAGATTAATTCTCATTTTTTCTTGATTTTTGTATTCCATCATTAATAAACATAATTTTTGTTTATTACATTTATACTCGTAATATGACAAATACATTAATGATTTTTATTTCTATTTTTTTACAATTTATTGCATTTCTATCTATTTTTTAATTTTAATTATTAAATTATGACATCATGGTATACCCATCTGACCTAGATGGTTGAACCATTCTCCCACTGCTTGCATGAATAGAAAAACTGGTTTACTCTTGGGTCAATTTTATTGTATTCCATTTTCATTATTAGTAAAAACAAATCTTATTTTTCACAGTAAATTTTGTTTAATGTGAAGAATATATAATATCAGAGATGTACTCTAATGTTTTCTAGAAAACTTCTATACTTCATTTTGTATTTTTGTGTTTCTATCTTTTTAAATACTTATTATTTAATTATGACATCATGGGTTGACCTATTTGGTCTAAAAGGTTGGACTATTGACTGACCATCTAGATAGGAAACAAGTTTATTTTTGAATATTCTATTTCATTTACATCATTAATAAAAGAAATTATTATTTATCATACTTAGTTTTGTTTAATATGACATATATATTAGAGACGTGTATATATATTTTTTATTTTTTTATTTTATATATTTTATAATTTTTAGTATTTAATTATGTTATAATGGTTTGACCTATTTGACTCAAATGGTTGAACTGACTACTCACCACTTGAAAAAAAAGGTTTTATTTATGGGTTGTTTTAAAAATATAGGGTTTTATACCATTGAAATTATTGTTATGGATTTAAATTAGTGGAATTTAATAATGAGGAGCAAAGGTAACTTAAACATAGGATTCAATGGATTTAAATTAGTGGAATTTACAGTTTCTACCCTGAAAATAGAGATGGACTACTACAGTATCTGTAACCTGTGTTATCTGATATTGTTCATTCAGTATAATGGTGGAATGCCATTAATTGAAGCAATGATTGAGGGAACATAGAAACAAGATTGATTTCTTCATATAAAGATTAATATCCTTCTTTTGTTACCTCCCTTACATATTGTGTTTGTTTATGGTGTTGGTGCGAGAAAGTCAACAACGATTAAAAGAACATAATTTTAAGGTTCCACTATTCTACCAAAATAATGTATGGCTTATTATGTATTTCACAATCAACAGGATGGTATGGATTATCGATCTGAAGAGTCGAGGCGGATACAGTGCACTAAGTGTGGCAATTCACATATATGGATATGTACCAATAGAACCAAGTCCAAGGCAAGGTGGTGTCAGGTTAGACCAGTTTTGAGTGTATTCAAAATTGCTGTTTATATTTCTTTAGACTTAGAACTTCATTGTTAGGATGTGTATATGATTTAAGGATGATATGACATCAGGACTGCTGTCAATATCATCTAGCGAAGGACGGAGATGGATGGGTTGAATATGGTTGCTCAATAGCCTCTGCAAGGCCTCAGAAGGTAAGTTTTCTTTCAATTAGGTATTTCATGTGGTTAGAGTCTCCAGAACTGAACTGTGAATTGGACTGGGATGCTGAATAAGGTAATGCTCATGGAAAAATGATAATTGCTAATCTGGGAACCAAGCCTTTCTTTTGCTTTCTGCACCTTAGATCATGGCTCTTGGATTACATGTTTAACACAATATTTTTCCCTCTGTTCAGTCAAGGCATTTTTTAAAATTTGTGGATCAGACATAAGGTATGTTACACTATTTTGAAAGTTATATATACTTGCTTCTCTTTTGTCTTCCAGGTGGAAATACCTCGTGCCTTTGTATGTGCCGAGAGCAAGATCTTTGATGTGTCTGAATGGGCCATATGTCAGGTTAGTGTTTCAACACTCCTTCCTAGGATGAGAACATGCATATTATGATGCATTGGAATTTATTCTACTCCCACCCTACGAACATTGACAAAAGCGGGTAAATTATCAACTTAAAATTCTCTTCTCAAATGATGCCCCTTCCGGTAATTCAGACAAACAATGAGCTGAGAGTGAAATTACTTGCCATAAACTGAACCATGCAAAGTAAAATCTCAATCTCTTGACAATGTATATATTTGCTTGATGGAAATCATTTTACGTTTTTTCTTATCAACTCTAGTGTTTTTCTTGTCCTTTTTTTCTCTTTATTTTGGTGGATTAATTGCAAAAACTTGCTTCACTGTTGTGTACTTGGCTACTTCATAGACATCAAAGTTTTGGCTGTGAACTGGATCGTAAGGTTTTTGAAATATAGGGCCATCACCCATTGTTGGTCCTAGCTACCTTGGGTTGTGAGGGGTGAACTGGATAATGTACCCAACCTTTGGCTTTTTCTTTTTTTTACATGAAGTGGCTGCTCTCAAATTTGAACCCACATTCTCACGGTTGTCAGACCTAGATTCTTCCATTGCACCAAGCAATTCGTGTGTCCATGAGTATGCTATTTAAGATGATTGTTTATCAGCACAGTTCACTGCACGATGAAATTTACGAAAGAACAAAAGACTAAATGACCAAAAAAAAGTTATTTGTAATGTTGGTGAACTTTTTTACAGCCATTTACTGATAATTATTATCATGGTAACTATTTTTCACTATTAATAATCTATTATGAGAAATCTTATGATTTTATTAGAGAATTGACTAGATATAATTTATGAAACTAATATTTTTCTTTTGGTCGGGGGGGGGGGGACAGTATTAACAACCAAAAAAAATTAGATTACAAAATATGGAGCATTATTCATGTATTTCATGGTCGTTTGATGTCTGACACTTGAACGGTTTTCCTCGTCTGTTGGAAAATTTGCATGAACTGCTATCTTTAGTTTCGCCTTACATTTTTTAGTTGTTTGATGCAGGGAATGACTTGTAGGCCCAATACACATCGACCAAGCTTCCATGTAAATATGGTTGGTTTAGAGAAGGCTGCACAGAGGTCAAATCCAGGTAGATTCCCATGGGATTTGGATGCTCAGATGATGGAGGAAGAGGATGAAGAGTTCGAGTTGTGGCTTCAGCATGCCTTGGCCTCTGGCCTATTCTCAGAGACTTCCAAGCACAGAAAAAGCTGGAGCCCTTTCAAACTAAATACAAAGAAAGGGAAGAAGCAATGGCGGAGATCACCATGAAAGGTGTCAGAAAAGATCTGAGTTCCTAAATCTGATTGGCTGAATGGGCCTTCTATCTCGTCTTTCGGAAGGGAAGATGGGTGCTTAGTTTTGGAAGGATAGGATTGAGATTTTGGGGGACAAAGTCAATGAATAATGGGATCCTATACGTACAAATATATTCAGGTGTTTGTTGTAGCATCATTTCTGTTGCAAAGTTAATCATGAAGAGTACTCAGACGGAGCTCTGGGCGTCTGGCATGTTGTAATTCTTCCACGATAAAAATTTGAGGGGAACAGTAATGAAATCGAGCTCGTCCTTGTAAATTTGATCCAGCTAACATCATTTGTATCACTTTTCCTTGTAAAAAACAATTTCATGTGCAATATGATTACAAATGACTGAAATGAGAGCCGTTCACATCCTCCCCCTCCCTCTCTCTCTCTCTCTCAAGTTAAAATGGGAAGTGATGCTAATAAACTTGTATTGGCATTGAATCTTGAATGGTCAGAAACTTAACAAAAATCATTTGTTAATTCTTCTGAAGGGATTGCATTTGCATCCAACCAAGTAAATACTAGTTTATGTGTTTAATCAACAATCCAGATACTAGAGCACTATCTAATATTCGACAACGTTCTTAAGAGGGTATTGTACTATCGCTGAAAAAGTATGCCAATGAACAAAGAACATGTTTCCATGTCTGTAAATCCGAGGATCATTCTATCTTCTCCCCACCACTATTTTGAGAACCGTAACAGACTCATGGTTGGACCGTTCAAATCGGGAAGCACTAAAACACTTTGAAAAAGTAAATAAAAAACTGTTGATCCAGATGGTTGAATTTAATTTCATTGTCGTTTATTTATTAAATAAATATTTTGTTAGGCGTATTCTTTGAAAACTGAGAAAATTGGTTGAAAAACATTTTTTAGGCTATGTTTGATTGTAGTGTAATTTTATTTGTACCATCATAAATGCATAGGATTTCAAATGAAAAAATTGCAAATTCTACTTTAATTTTGTTTTGGATTTTACTTCGTTCTTCAGTCATGTCTTATTTTACTTCATTTGTATACAACCAAACAAAATAAGATAAAAATTGAAACAAAAATAAATCAGAATTTGCATCAAAATCATTTGCACTACCAATTGTATCCTTTAACCTTTTTTTTTTAACAACTAGACTCCATCAAGTGCTAAGTTGAATTGTGAAAAAATGCCAAAAATGTTGAGAGAGGTTTCCCACCAACAAATAGCTTTTCATACAATTCAAGAAAATTGATAACCAAATTAACTAAACAATATTGTTTATTTGAAACCTCATATGGAAAAAATGACTTTGTGGTACTGAATTGGCATAATTTTTATAAAAATCATCCTATTCTATAACTGGAGAAAACGGCCAAACAAACAAAAAAAAAAAACATCAATCCTGATTGTCATAATAAATGCAACAGAAATAATCCAATGACCATTGATACTGAAGAAAATCCTTTTAACGAAGAATTCGCTGTCCACAACAAGGAACAAACAACACAAACTCTTATTTCCTCCACTGTATCTTAAATTACTGTTTGTTGGACATGGAGGGCCTTCCACGAAACTGCGTGAAGTAAAGGAAAGCTGCAGCAGTCAACAGCGACACTCCCAGGACCCCACACACTACACTGGCAATCAATAACGCGTTCCTCATGTGCTCATGGCTTTTCCCTTCTGCCCGCAACCTCATCGGAGCTCCAACGCCGGCGGCCCTCCACCATGGGTCGGTCGCATTTCTTGCCTCGGGCTTCTCCACAACGTCGTCGGAATAAGATGATCCGAAGAAAGATTTCATCTCCGGCGTCTCCGTTTCCTTTGGGGTTGTCTGGTATGTCAGCCCGTGGTCGGACGGCCGGATCTCTCGACATTCCGTCAGCCCCATGACCCATATCCAAATCATGGGTAGAAGGATGGCCAGGAGGACGCCATTTCCCCGATTGAGTAGCATCTCTTCCACCTTTCTCCTTTTCCGAGCCCCGAAATCAAGCTCGCAGAGACAGTGAGCTCAATTGCCTCTCCCTTTCTTTCTTTTCTGAGGAATTACAGGGGAAGGAAAGGGGAGAACGGCCTATCTGCGTCTCTCTCTCTCTCTGTCTGTTAAATCAGAAAAAGTGAAGAGGCCTGTCTCATGAATAGGCTGTTGTCCCGCCGCTGTATTCTGTCTTGCGGTGAATACTTAATAATATTTTTTAATAATTATTTTAGGGTAAACTGATGTTTTGAAAATGGCAACTTTCTTAAAGCTAAGGTTTAGAAAATTAATTAACTCTACCCTTACTATTTTAGTTATTTATAACAATTATAGCAATCGTTTAAATCATAATGGAGATACATGAATATTTTTGCCCTTACATTAAAAAGGGCACTAAATTGAAATTACTATTTTAACCCTATAGTCAATGTCTTTTGAATCGTTCCAATCGAAAACGACAATTGACCTCTATTGTCTAACATTTGTAATCACCATGGAGTCTTGGCAGTTGATCAAGTCTTTGAAGGTTCAAAGAGGATGATAGGGAAGAGAGAATACGAGACCGAATATTGGTTGGAGAGGATAGTGGGAGAAGATATTAGGAGGGAGTGAGAGAGAGAGAGAGAGTAAAAGAGATCTCTGAGAAGCCCTAGGTTAGAGTTACCCTCGTGTTCTCTTGGGGGGAGAGTTATTCTACTTTAATAAGGACCCTAGGGCTATAAGGAGAAAAATATAAAATGAGGCCTTTTTCCTATTAGGAAAGGGGATCTTTATGCCATCTATTAAGGGAGCACCATTGGGATTTTGCCACGTGCTTAAGGAGATCCTTCAAAGACAAAGTTTCCTTTCTCTTAAGGGTTCTCACATTGTAGGCACACGCTGATCACCACAATTGCAATAGCGCAGAAGGTGCTAAACTGATGCCAAAGAGACACCTGTGACAAGTCCATGACTTGGCATGCATCTGCAATGAGATCAAATCCTGAAACGAGCTTGTGATGAGCTTAGGGTCACCACAGGCCTACAAAAGACCCAAAGCTAATGCACCGAAAAGGAATCCGAAGTCGCCAGAGATTTGCGATGAGCACAAGGTCATTGCGAGCTTGCGATGAACTCACAACCATCATAGGTACAGGAGACGTAAGATTAGTAATTACATCATTCGTGCCACGTCAGTATAGGAGACCCGCAAAAGAAAGTAGCATATAATGTATTATGAGAATCCTGAGACGAAAGAAAACCTCATCCTTGAGAGAACTCATAAGACACATGGCGAACCCTTCACGGTATCCCCCTAGCAATTGATATCGAATCCAAGATTCCCTTTCCAAATGGAAGCAAACACTTTTGGCTCCTTCCTTTTAGGACCTTGGGATCATACCTATAAAAGGAGGACTAACTCATAACGAAACACCACATTTTGTCAATCCGAGCCTTTAGCCTACCCTTTGCCCACAACCTTCCTTCGTCTTTCAAGGAGACCCCCTTATGTAGCCTTACCACCATACTCACATTAGAATCTCTAGTTCTTCCTTGATCACGAAGGGGGCTTGTAGAACCTTTCCATTGTTCCAAAAGAACAACTCATTGAACATGACAACATTAACTCGGAGGCCGGAGACCAGATTGACCAAGAATTAGTCAAGCAAGTTGACATCGAAATCCTCTCTAGCAAGGTGTATGATTTCAATATTCGTTTCGACTACATAGTGTTACAGTTTTGTATGCCCTTAGCTTCAATTAAATTGATGTACTTTATGAGTTTATTGTAAATGAATAAAAGTGCATATTTGATTCATGTTCCCTTGGTATGTTTCTATGTAATACCCTTAAACTGGACACTTAATGAGACTCGTGTTAGTTTAGAATGTTCACAGCCAGTGGGTCGGTCTGGGGAGACCTACCCTGACAAGGCTGACACTGTGGTGCCACCAAGTCGGTTGGGGTGGCTTGTCTCAGCTACCCCCCACATACAGTGTGGGATTAATTGAATCTTTGAATTGGACCAAATTTCCAGTATTGCCCTGGACCTTGGAGATTGATGGGCAAAACTGGAAAGTTACACCCGACCCCTAGACTCAATTATGATACTGCACTAGGTGTCGGATCGGGCTGCCTTTGATGTACCAATCAGTGAGATCCTTAGCGGGGGTAAAAACCTGGGTATGTTGGGACAATCCAAGAATTCATCTGAGTGGGTGATCATAGTGACAGGATCAGTCCCTTTGTCGGACAAAGGTAATGATTGGGGATGCACTCTCACTGTTGGAAACCAAGACTACCGGCAGCCGATTTCAACCGTTGAGATTTGTTTTGCAAAATATATTTTATATGAGATATAAAAGTATATATATTATGGTTTCTAAAATGTTTGCAAAAAGGTTTTAATTCCCGGGATCCATATAAGTAGAGAGTGCAACACTGTTCCTTGCAGCCGAGGGAGATGTCCTCTCTTGTCGGGTAGTGTATGATCATTAAGGGCTGAGAGGTTAAGTGTAAGACCATTGAGGATAATACCTGATGGGATAATCTTGCATCTGCCCGTAGTCCCTGGGTGTTACAAGGTGGCTTGGCCCAGGGACCACTTAGGGTAAGTGTTGGGCCCATAGAGCCCATCTGATGGGTTTCAGGGGGTGCACTGTCCATAACAGTGTATTCGGCCAGGTCTTGTAACAAAGGCTGGGCTGAACCCATGTGGCTGATGTGTAGATCAATGTTTGGGTCCCACGCCATACAAAGAAGCCCAACTGGGCAGCAGTTTGGAAGGTTTAAATGAATACATAACCCTAAATGGGCCTTAAGCCCATTTCGAACTGGGCTAATTTGATTAGTTTTTAAGGGGCGAATTCTGAGATAAGATCAGCTGATAGGATTGGTCCCATACCCTATCCACTCAGAGAGTCTAAGATCTAAATGAGATTTAGATTTGAAAACTTCCTAATTAGATTAGAAACTAGCTGATCTAATCTACAAATAAGATAAGGTTTATCCCTTATCTCAAAGGGACTTCTAATCCAGATATGATTTGGGTTAGCAACTCCTAATGGGATTAGGAGCTGATCCCTTTATGTCTATAAAAGGAAGAGGGGGCGGTAGCCTTTAGACAAACAATCACCAGTAACAGTCTTGTCTTCAGAGCTGAGATCACAGAGGAGAGAATTCTGCACCCTACAAATTCTCTCTAGCCGCCTCCTTCCTATAGTCGCCGCCTATAGTAGTTCGATCTCCATTGCTTGGGAGAAATCAAGATCGGATCTTGATTCCAATCTTTTGGAGAAAAGATTGGTACGAGTTGTATTCACTAGCCGTCTAGGTGATTTTTGGGAAGAATCAAGTTCTTAGGAAGGACACTGCTGATTCTGCTCCATGCACTGCGTCATCTTTAGTGGGAGCAGATTTTGGTTTCTACCTTGGGCGTAAACACCTATGTTGAGAGATATTATTTCTCTGTATCAGGTATTATCTCTCTCTCCTCCTCTTGGTTCAGATCTGGTTCAATTTATGGTTCAAGAATGATCCTTGAAAATATGATTTTCTAAATTGGGAATTCAATTCCCAGTTGAAGGGAAAGAAAAATTTTTGAAATTCACCCCCTTTATTCCGCATTGTTGGGCGTCCATGTGATGAATTTCCTATCCCTTCACATAGAGCAAATGTAGGCCAAGATGACAAACACCTTATAGTTACTTCTTCAAAAATTGTTTGTAACCAAGCATTCCCCTTTCACCCCTATTGGCCCTTCCGCACACATCCCTGCTGACCACCCTGCAAACCTAAACCTCAACAACCAACCCTGTACCTACACAAGATATGGTAGAAAGAGCCCCCTTCTCTATTGCTGAACAACCCTGTGTGACCCCACAAAACATCGCAGCAATAGAGGCACCCATCAACCACGATGAACTGAAAGAGTACATCTAGTACTTGATGGAGGAAAGCCAGAACAGGGCCCAATTTGCGCTCATACTCCAAAAGCCCTACTCTGACCACAACATCTTATATAAGCCATATCCCTCCGGCTATGTCCCACCGCAGTAGTGGCTGCAATATGATGGACAGAAGGGAAGCCCATAGGAACACGACAATAAGTTTGAGGACGCATTGGGATTTTTTGCCTTGGATGGGGACCTAAAAGTTTGATAGTTTTCTAAATCCGTGACTGGACCTGCACATACATGGTTCGCCAACCTGACCGTGGGTAGCATAGACTCGTGGGTAGAGTTAGCGAAAGGATTCTTGTCCAAATGGTTCACCCTAGAGCAGAGATTGACGATGGTGGACTTGCACAACATAGAACAGCATGCAGGGGAGGACCTCCTGGCTTAAGTCATGAGGTTTCAGAAGCTGACCCACTCTATCTTTGATGAGCATGCTACCAAAAATAGCTTCGTCAAACAATGCATACAAGGAATGCACCCGGCCTACAAGATAGGCATCGAGAACATTGAAGTTGAGACGTTTAGTCAACTATCTTGATGGCATCACAATATGGAAGGAATGAAGCGTATGCCGTCGACTAAAGGCCTAGGAATGCCAGAGGGCCTAACCAAGGGCCCTATTACCATGGTGGTAATCAAAGTCAATGGAATAGCCCGCTACCCCTGCCCCTCCTCCCTTTGCCTGTAGACTGCAGCAAGGAAGAGGTTATTATGATAATGAACAAATTGGTGGAGGATCGTGTGATCAACTTGCCACCACCACCACCAGGAGTTGACCCAGAGAAAGAGAGGCATGGGGGGAGGTGGTGCAACTACCATCAGTTGCCAAATCACAATTTAATGGACTGCTTCACACTTTAGTGGCTGTTTGCATAGAAGGTAAAGCTGGATGACTTTATCAAAAGAAAGCCAGCTCAGGTAGAGACTAACCCCCTCCCCTCACACACCCAAGGAGGTAGTATTAATGTGGTAGGAACACCAGGAGGCGACTGTCCAGATATGCTGATCTAGCGGTTTGAACAGAGTCCAGACATGTAGCAATTCTTTAGTAAGAAGGGAGCCACCATTGCAACAAGGTGACTCGCCATCAGGGCGCTAGCATAAACATTCAGAAGGCCACTCGAACCCCATCGAGTGGACAAGTCCCATATGCTGGCCATAGACCCCACCACAACCGATCCCTATATATCATAACCAAAATAGAGGGTTAGGAGATGCGGTGATCAATGATTGATCAGGGAAGTTCTATGAATCTGATCTCCATCTACACCTTCAAGCTGATGAACATACAGAAAGAGACTATTAAAGGGTTGCCTATGGAGGTAAGAGATTTTAACAGTAATACATCTGTCATGGAGGGGTCCTTTGAGCTATCGGTCACCATTGGTCTATTCACCATTAACTAGGAGTTCCAAGTGTAGGTACATAGTGCCCACTCAAACCCTCAAAGTATAGAAGACAATAAACAGGTACCACATGAGTGCTTGTGATCAGGCCATGACTCATCGGTTACCTATGATAAACTTATAACTCATCGAACGACTATGATGGACATATGACTCATCGCATGTCCGCGACAAACTTGCACTTGATGCAAGTCAGAGTAAACACTAGCTAATGTGAACTCGTGATGAAGTCTAGACGTATGCGGTTCAGTGATGAAGTTCGGATACGCACAGTTCTGTGATGAACACGAGACCACTACAGAACTATGGGTTATTACGAACTGGAGTTAAGTATTGGTTAGACAGGAAACTTCAGGATCACGTGCATGATAATATTCCATGTAGGTTTAGTAAAACATGCCTGTTGGGTGATGATGTCACCCATGCCACGTCAGTTAAGTAGGTCATGAAAGGAAGTAGCACATGTGGATTATGAGAATTCTCGGACGAAAGGAAAGTTAGTCCTTGAGAATATTTCAAAAGACACGTGGTGAAACCCTAGCAATGCCACTTAATGGCCAACAACAAATCTAATATTCCCTTTCCTAATGGGAATCAAATTCTTTTAGCACCTTCCTTTCAGGATCTCGGGATCCCTCCTTATAAATGAGAATCCATTCCATGAAAATCAATCGAAACAAATCCGTTTAAACAACGTAAACAAACTCGGAGCGAAAACTTGACATAATCACTTCAACCACTAGGAACCAAGGGTATTACAACCCTAAAGTTACTATTTTAACTTTTACTCAAACCCATCATACATGGATAACCTAAATCCACTCACTAAGACATATAATTGCCTAATAGAACCTATAGGAATAGACTCAAGCTAATCCCCACTGGCCACATAAACGTTCTTGTGCCAAACGAATTCACCTAGACTTCTAAAAACCAAAAAAGAAGTTTTCGTATTTTAAAGCCAAAATTATTCATACACTTCCAGTTACTCAATCAAAAGATTCTTTGAAAACCTTAAAGGGATAATACATTATTAGTTGCAAAATATAAAATGTTATTATTACTCTCGACCTCTTAAAAGAATCCGTTACAACAGAGTACAAACCAAAACCAACATGGCCAACCCAAATTGGAACCAACAAAACCATCCAAGGTTGGACGAATCTGTCATTCAGTAACCGATATAAGAAAAGAATAGAAAGAAATGATCCACATTATTTAACAAATCCAACCAAAGCAATCGAGACATTGCTACAAGAAAGTCATCAAAGTTAAATATAGCTCAAATTAATCCAAACTATCTAAATTGACCTAACCTATCGAGACAAAGTTAAATTAAAGTCAACAAAGCTGAACAAGATGCAGACAATTTTAGATTACTCACTTCCAAACCAAACTATCCTAATACAAATGAATCCAACTCAACATAGATAAAACCATCTGGTAGACATTGAATATAACTAACGTTAATCAATCCCATTATTCCAAATCCCGCAAAACCGAGTCCTGCCAAACTGAGGTAGAACCAACTATGCATTATCCAAAACTAACCAAGCCCTAGCAACCAACCAACCATCAATCAAATCCATACCAACTAACAAAGCTTATTTGAAAAATCAACTCCCTTTACAAACTGAAATGAACCTAGCATACCTAGATAAATGAGGAAATCAACTTAGCTCATTTAGAAAATAAAACTAGGACTAGTCAAAGGAAAATAAAACAAATAAACCTATATCAATCCAAACAATCCCATCTGAACAATCTAAAACAATTTGAAGCAAAAACTTTACACAATCAATTTAACCTACAAGAAGTCAAGATCAGAGCTTCTTACAACTTTAATCTCACAATTCTAACTTAAAAAAACCTATCATAACTTATATCACTGGATAATCTCACTATTCTAATTTAAACAAACCCGACATATTTAGAAAAACTAGGAAATCAACTCAACATCATCAAAAAATGAAACCAGACCTACTCAAATCAAATCAAATCAAAGCCAATAAACAAGGAACAATCCAAACAAACCCGCTTAAACAACGCAAAAAAACTCAGAGCAAAAAATTGACATAATTACATCAACCAATAGGAACCAAGGGTATTACAACCCTAAAGTCACTATTTTAACTTAGTCGAACCCATCATACATAGATAAGCTAAATCCACTCACTAAGACGTATAAATGCCAAATAGTACCTATATGAATAGATTCAAGCAAAGCCCCACTGGCCACGTAAATGTTTTTGTGCCAAACAAACTCGCCTAGACTTCTAAAAAACAAAAAGAAGTTTTTGTATTTCAAAATCAATTAGAAGATTCTTTGAAAACACTAAGGGATAACACATTATTAGTTGCAAAATATAAAAGATTATTATTACTCTCTACCTCTTAAAACAATCCATTACAATAGTGCACAAACCAAACCCAACATGGCCAAACCAAATTAGAACCAACAAAACATGCAAAGTTGGGCTGAATCTGTCATTTAGTAACCAATATAATGAAAGGTTAGAAAGAAGTGATCCACTTTATTTAACAAGTCCAACAAAAGCTATAAAGACATTGCTAGTAGAATGCCATCAAAGCGAAACGTAGGTGAAATTAATCCGAACTATCCAAGATTATCCAAACCCACCTAACCTATTGAGACAAAGCTGAATTAAAGTCAACAAAGTTGAAACAAGATGGGTACAACCCCATTCTTCCAAATCCCATGAAACTCTACCAAACCAAGGTAGAATCAACTACACATTATCCAAAACTAACCAAGCCTTGGCAACCAACCAACCATCAATCAAATCCATACCAACTAACAAAGCTTATTAGAAAAATAAACACCCTTTACAAACTGAAACGAACCCAACATACCTAGATAAACTAGCAAATCAACTTACCTCCTTTAGAAAATAAAACCAGGACTAGTCAAGGGAAAATAAAACCAATAAACTTAGGTCAATCCAAACAATCCCGTCTAAATAATCTAAAACAATTTGAAGCAAAAACTTTACATAATCAATTTAACCTACAAGAAGTCAAGAATAGAGCTTCCTACAACATGAATCTCACAATTCTAACTTAAACAAACCCATCATAACTTATATCACTGGCCGGATAATCTCACTATTCTAAGTTGAACAAACCCAACCTAAATTACATCACTGGCCGAATAATCTCACTATTCTAAGTTGAACAAACCCAACATATTTAGAAAAACTAGGAAATCAACTCAACCCCATTAGAAAATGAAACCAGACCTACTCAAATAAAAAGAAAGCCAATAAACAAGGATCAATCCAAACAAACCCATTTAAACAATGTAAAAATACTTGGAGTGAAAACATGGCATAATCACATCAACCAATAGGAACCAAGGGTATTACAACCCTAAAGTCACTATTTTAACTTAATAAAACCCATCACACCTAGATAAGATAAATCTACTCACTTAGATGTATAAGAGCCAAACAGAACCTACAGGAAAAGATTCAAGCTAATCCCCACTGGCCACATAAATGTTCTTGTGCCAAACGAACTCGCCTAGACTTCTAAAATCCAAAAAAGTAGTTTTCATATTTTGAAGCCAAAATTATTCAGACTTACAATTACTCAATCTGAAGATTCTTAGAAAAATCTAAGGGATAACAAATTATTAGTTGCAAAATATAAAACATTATTACTCTTAACCTCTTAAAAGTATCCTCCCAAAAGATACTGTTACAAGAGATCACAAACCAAACCCAACATTGCCAACCCAAATTGAAACCAACAAAACCATACAAGGTCGGCATAATTTGTCATTCAATAACCGATATAACAAAAGCTTAGAAAGAAGTGATCCACTTTTTTAACAAGTGCAACCAAAGCTATCAAGACATTGCTAGAAGTACACCATCAAAGCAAAATGTTGGTGAAATTAATCTGAACTATCTAAGATTATCCAAACCGACCTAACATATTAAGACAAAGCTAAATTAATGTCAACAATGCTGAACAAGATGTGGGCAAATTTAGATTATTCACTTCCAAACCAAACTATCCTAATACAAATGAATCCAACTCAACATAGACAAAACCATCTGGTAGACAATGAATATAGCTAAAGTTAATTAATCCCATTCTTCCAAATCCTGTGAAACTGAGTCCAGCCAAATCGAGGTAGAACCAACTACACATTATCCAATACTAACCAAGCCCTGGCAACCAACCAACCATCAATAAAATCCATACCATCAACTAACAAAGCTTATTAGAAAAATAAACTCACTTTAGAAACTGAAATGAACCCAACATACCTAGATAAACTAGGAGATCAACTTAACCCCTTTAGAAAATAAAACTAGGACTAGTCAAAGGAAAACAAAACCAATAAACCTAGATCAATCCAAACATACCCATTTGAACAACGTAAAAGAACTCAGAGCAAAAAATTGACATAATCACATCAACCAATAGGAACCAAGGGTATTACAACCCTAAAGTTATTATTTTAACTTAGTCGATCCCATCATACCTAGATAAGCTAAATCCGCTCACTAAGATGTATAAGTGCCATACAGAACCTATAGGAATAGATTCAAGCAAATCCCCACTGGCCACATAAACGTACTTGTGCCAAACAAACTTGCCTAGACTTCTAAAAACCAAAAAGGAAGTTTTCGTATTTCGAAGGCGAAATTATTCATACACTTGTAAATATTCAATTAGAATATTCCTCAAAAATGCTAAGGGATAACACACTATTAGTTGCAGAATATAAAATGTTATTACTCTCAACCTCTTAAAAGTATCCTCGCAAAACAATCCGTTACATCAGAGCACAAACCAAACCCAACATGGCCAACACAAATTGAAACCAACAAAACCATGCAAGGTCAGCCGGATTTGTTATTCAGTAACCAACAAAACCAACAAAAGCATAGAATGAAGTGATCCACTTTATTGAACAAGTCCAACCATAGCTATCAAGACATTGCCAAAAAATGCCATCAAAGTGAAACATAGCTGAAATTAATACAAACTATCTATGATTATCCAAACCAACTTAACCTATTGAGACAAAGCTAAATTAAAGTATTCTAAGCTGAAACAAGATGCAAACAATTTTAGATTACTCACTTCCAAACCAACCTATGCTGAAAAAAAAGAATTTACTCGACCTACATAAAACCATCTGTTAGACATAGAATATATCTAACATTAATCAATCCCATGCTACCAAATCCCATGAAACTGAGTCCTATTAAACCGTAGTAGAACCAACTACACAATATCCAAAACTAACCTAGCCTTGGCCAACCAACCAACCAGCAATCAGATCTATACCCACTAATGAAGTATGTTAGAAAAATTAACTCCCTTCACAAACGGATCCAGAATACCTAGAGAAACTAGGAAATCAACTTAGCTCCTTTAGAAAATAAAACTAGGCCTAGTCAAAGGAAAATAAAACCAATAAATTTAGATCAATCCAAACAATCCCATCTAAACAATCTAAAACAATTCGAAGCAAAAACTATACATAATAAATTTAACCTACAAGAATAGAGGTTATTACAACTCTAATCTCACTATTCTAACCAAAATAAATACATCATAACTTATACCACTAGGCGGATAATCTCACTATCCTAAGTTAAACAAACCAAACAAATTTAGAAAAACTAGGAAATCAACTCAACCCCATCCCGAAATGAAACCATACCTATGAAGGGATAGGAAATCCATCAAATGGACACCCAAGATTGCAGAATAAATGGGGCGAATTTCAAAAATTTTTCTTTTCCTTCAACTGGGAATCGAATTCCCTATTTAGAAAATCATATTTTCAAAGATCATTCTTGAACCATAAACTGAACCAGATCTGAACCAAAAGGAGGAGAGAGAGATAATACTTGATATAGAGAAATAATATCTCTCAATGGAGGTGTTCACGCCCAAGGTAGGATCCAAAATATGCTCCCACTGAAGATGGCGCAGTGAAGGGTGGAGCAGAATCAGCAGTGTTCTTCACAAGAACTTGATCCTTCCAAAGAATCACCTGGACGGCTTGTGAATACAACTCCTACCAATCTTTTCTCCAAAAGATTGGAATTAAGATCCAATCTTGATTTCTCCCAAGCAATGGAGATCGAATTGCTACAGGCGGCGGCTGCAGGAAGAAGGCGGCTAGAGAGTATTTGCAGGGTGTAGAATTCTCTCTTCTATGATCTCAGCTCTGAAGACAAGACAATTGGTTGTCTGTTGTGATTGTGTTGGATGTCTAAAGGCTGCCGCCCCCTCTTCCTTTTATAGACTTAAAGGGATCAGCTCCTAATCCCATTAGGAGTTGCTAACCCAAACCATATCTGGACTAGAAGTCCCTTTAAGATAAGGGATAATCCTTATCTTATCTGCAGATTAGATCAGTCAGCTCCTAATCTAATTAGGAAGTTTCCAAATCTAAATTTCATTTAGATCTTGGACTCTCTGAGTGGATAGGGTGTGGCTCCAATCCTATCAGCTGATCTTATCTTAGAATTCGCCCCTTAAAGACTAATCAAATTAGCCCAGTTTGAAATGGGCTTAAGGCCCATTTAGGGTTATGCATTCATTAAGCCTTCTAGACTGCTGCCCAGTTGGGCTTCCTTGTATGGCATGGGACCCAAACATTGATCTACACATCAGCCACATGGGTTCAGCCCAGCCTTTGTTACAAGGCTTGGCCAAATAAACTAGTTTTGGACAGTGCTCCCCCTGAAACCCATCAGATGGGATCTATGGGCCCAACACTTACCCTAAGTGGTCCCTAGGCCAAGCCACCTTGTAACACCCAGGGACTGTGGGCAGATGCAAGATTAGCCCATCAGGTATTATCCTCAATGGTCTAACACTTAACCTCTCAGCCCATAATGATCATACACTGCCCGACAAGAGAGGACCTCTCCCTCGGCTGCAAGGAACAGTGTTGCACTCTCTCAAGTATGGATCCTGGGAATTAAAACCTATTTGCAAATATTTCAAAATCATAATATATATACTTTTATATCTCATATAAAATATATTTTGTAAAACAAATCTCAACGATTGAAATCGGCTGCCGACAGTCTTGGTTTCCATCAGTGAGAGTGCATCCCCGATCATTACCTTTGTCGGACAAAGGGGGTGATCCTGTCACTATGATAACCCACTCAGATGAATTCTCAGACTGTCCCAACATACCCAGGTTTTGACCCCCGCTAAGGATCTCATTGATTGGTACATCAAAGACAGCCCAATCCGACACCTAGTGTAGTATCATAATCGAGTCTAGGGGTCGGGTGTAACTTTTCAGTTTTGCCCATCAATCTTCAAACGATTTGACAGCAGAGTCAAAACGGATGTTCCAACTTCTAGAAGCTTGCTTAAGTCCACAAATGGGTCTATTGATTTTACATACCATGTTTTCTTGACCCGCAGCTATGAAGCCTTGCGGCTGCTGCATATAGATATCTTCTGTAAGATCTCCATTCAGGAATGCAGTTTTGACATCCGTTTGCCAAATTTCATAATCATGGTATGCTGCTACAACTAGCAGGATACTAATGGATTTAAGCATGGCCACAGGCGAAAATGTTTACTCATAATCGATGCCCTCTTTTTGAGTGTACCCTTTCGCCACCAGACGAGCTTTGAAGGTCTCAACTCTACCATCGGGGCCTTTCTTCCTCTTGTAAATCCAGTTGCAACCGATTGCTTTTACCACTGAGGGCGGACCTACTAGAGTCCAGACTCCATTGGTCTCCATTGAGTCCATCTCTGCTATCATGGCCTCCAACCACTTCTGGGAATCTATGTCCAACATAGCTTCCGCGCAAGTCACGGGATCCTCCTCACAAGTCAAGGTTTCCACCAGGTAACTATCCTGGTCATAACCATAATGGACTGGTGGCCTGGATACCCGTGTGGATCTTCTAGGTTGGTCACTACCTGGAACTTGTGGGACATCTCCCACTGCTCCTGAGCTCTCCTCATCAAGAACAATTTTTTGACGATGGGTGTCCAGGATGTAATCGGTCTCCAAGAACTAGGCATTTCAACTGCAGAACACTTTCTGCTCACTTGGGTCATAGAAAAGGTAACCTACAGAGCCTTTTGGGTAGCCTACAAATAGGCAACGACTGGTCTTGGATTCCAACTTGTCTGCACTCGTTCAGTCATAACCCCAAAAGGATGTGGGTAACTCTAAGTGTATGAGAAGTGACCGGACCATATCCAATAAGGTCCTATTCCTCCTCTCTGAAACACTGTTAAGTTGTGGTGTAGCAGAAGGAGCTAATTGTGATACTATCCCATTGTCCTTTAAGTAGTCTCTGAATTTATCAGAGAGATACTCGCCACCTTGATCTGATCGAAGGGCTTTAATTTCTCTCCCCAACTATTTCTCGACCTCTTGTTTAAACTCTTTGAACTTTTCAAAGGATTCAGACTTGTGTCTCATTAGGTACACGTAACCATTTCGTGAGAAATCATCTGTGAAGGTGATGAAGTACACGTGTTGATTCTGTGTCCTAACACTCAGGGGACCACATATATTAGTATGTATTAGGTCATGTGAGCCTGTACATCTTTCAGGCTTACCGTTAAATGGCCGTTTCGTCATCTTACCTTGTAGGCAAGGCTCACAGGCGGGAAGATCTTCTACAGTTAGAAAATCCAAAGGACCATCCTTTAACAACCTTGTGATTCGGTCAACACCGTTGTGGCCAAGTCGGTAATGCCACAGACACGTGGGATTAACTGTATCACGGGATCTCTTCTTGGGGATTTCAGCCGACGTAGTTTTGGTTATGTTAGTTTCTAGAGAAGGATGTAGAACATAGAAACCGTTCTTCAGTTCCCCGTATGCGATGAATCTGTTATTTCTTTTAATAATAATCGTATTACTAAAGAAGACAGAATAACCATCTGCACACAGTTTTGAAACAGAAATCAATTTTCTTCTTAAGTTTCATACATAAAGACAATCATTCAGTACAACTTTTCCTTCTCTAAAAATTAACTCCACGGTTCCTATTACCACGGTTGCAATAGTTGCAGTAGTCCCCAAGTAGAGAGTGACTTCTCCTTCACTTAGCCTTCTGCTTACCTTGAACCCCTGCAGTGAGTTACACGCATGAGTTGAAGCCCCAGAGTCAAAACACCAAGATGCAGAAGCTACCAATAAATTGGTTTCTATAACACAAGTTTCAAAATTACCTTTCTTGGATTCCATGTAGGCAGGACAATTCCTTTTCCAATGGTCGGTCTTCTTGCCCGTTTTGCTAGCTTCAACAAGCATAGCTACAGGCTCATCCTTTTTAATCAGTTCTTTAGCTCTTTGCAACATATTGCTGAGCTCTTGCAAACTGACATTCAACTTGTTCATGTTATAGTTCATGATGAACGGATTAAAGGAAGGAGGCAAAGAATTAAGGATAGTATCTATCTGGGTTGCGAGGTTTTGCCCGGATTCTAGAGCCTCCAGTTCGTTGATGTAACTCATCATCCGAGGACAATGGTCATGAACTTGTTTGCCCTTAGACATTTGAGTAGTCATGAACTATTTCAAGACCTTTTGCCGAGTAGAACGATTATGCTCTTCATACATCGTCCTCAGGCTATCCAATATGTCATTGGCAAGTTCTATCTGATCGAACTGCCTTTGTATTGGGTTGTCCAAGGAGGCGATGATGTAACACCGGGCTAGGGAGTTTTTCTTCTCCCATTCCTGATAGCCTCTCCTTCGGGCCTCAGAAGCCCTGTCTCCCGGACGCTCCGGGGTAGGATTTTTTGCCTCTTTGTCCATCTTTTCTGAAGCTAGGATCAACATAAGGTTCCTGTACCAGTCGGTGTAGTTTGGGCCCTTAAGCTTGTTGTCATCAAGAAGCTTTGCGAAAGATCCGTTTTCCATTTTCTGATAAAAGAGCAAACATCAGTCCACAACCTAATTTGATTCATGTTCATTTCATAGATATGGCTTTTAATCTATGATCCATTTCCATTTATTCATCTCTGAGATTTCCCTCCTTTATCAATGACGGATACTACGGGTTGTCTCTGGAAATGTGGGAAATCACATAGGGTGCATGGAGCCAACTGTTTCAGCTGCATAACCCCACCACCTTTCTGTGAAAGATCATATCCACTCATCACATGAGTTTTCCCTTTGGCCTCTGTCAGACAAGGTTCAGAGCCATTTTCAGGTAAACCTTTCTGTCTAGTGAGTGCTTACCCATCATATTCGTGAACGCCAAGGTACTGTGAGAGAGTTCCCATTTTCTGGTGAAGCCCCTCCCACATCGGTCTATGATGCCCCTATCATCTTATGAAACACTCAAACAAGCCCAACAACAAATGGATAACCCATTTTCTGGTGCGTTTCCTCATTACTGAAGGACCCATCCTCATGCTAATGATGGAAGGCCTTTAGAGAGTTCATCATATGAATCTCCCTATCACTTGCACTTATATTGGCTGGAGAGAACAAATAATTACGCCCTAGTTTGATTTAGGTCAAACCAAAGTGGCTCCCACTGACTTTTATAAAGCCAGATTTTGGTGGGCCTTAAATCGGCTATTGTTCCGCACGTAACCTCTTGATGAGGTGTGGGGCCCACCACTAAGGGAGGTCATCCAATGAACAAAAGGGACACCCTGGCAATGATGTGCATTCGTCCATGGTGTGTGCAAGACCCACTGTTGAATGAGCATGGGCCAAGTACTTATGGCCCATGTTCGCAGCACATCACACATTCATACAACTCATGCAGGAATAGATTGATCCAATCAATTAATTATCTGTAAGGCTCATTGGAATCCCCTTAAAATTCCATAATATTAACCATTAAAATTATCTAGGTATATGGGCTGAATTAGGGCTACCCAGTTTGGCCCATATAGCTTTATCCTTTAAAATGGGCTTTTGCAGTTTTAACTATTTAAAACTGGGGCTTTACAGGTTGGGCTGAATTAACCATTTAATCAAATATCAATCCTCAGGCCCATTTGTGGGAAAATTAGGGCTGACTTTCAGCCTTGATTAAACCCTAGAATTGGTCCAAACAGTTTGAACCAATTTTGGTTCGAATGGGTCTAGGATTTGATTTTTAATTAAATCCTTAATTCAAGAAAATAATATGAAATTAAATAACTGATAAAAGAAAAACAATAATCAGTTAATCAGGGCTGTTCGCACACTCCATCTTGCAAAACAGAGGTTAGATCACATATTGCAGTTTCTTAAACTACAAATCGCAGATAGCGAATCTCCCATCTGCGAAATCTCCTTCTCTATGCCGCCATCTTTGATCCAAAATAAAATTAAATAGAAATCCTATTTCTATTAATTATTACATCAGATCAAATGCCTATACATTGAGTCTAAAAATAAAAAAAAATATTTACAGACCAAATGTAATAAATAAATTCAATAAATTGCAAATCTTGCAGTTCTCCCTGCGCAAACCATGATTTCGATCTCCTCTTGTACGAACAACCCATAAATCAAGAAAATTATAAAGAACTATTCTAAATAATAGTCAGATTTATTTAAAATTAATTTCAGATTATTTGCCCATCTGTTTTGGGAACAAATTTCCCAAAACCCATATCTGCGCAAATTGGGTGGAACACCTTCTCCCTATTTCGTAGGTTCAGATCTGAAACAGAATGGTTCAAGATTTGAACCTTGGATCTGATACCACTAAAGGGATAGGAAATCCATCACATGGACGCCCAAGATTGCGGAATAAAGGGGGCAAATTTCAAAAAATATTTCTTTCCCTTCAATTGGGAATCGAATTCCTTATTTAGAAAATCATATTTTCAAGGATCATTCTTGAACCATAAACTGAACCAGATCTGAACCAAAAGGAGGAGAGAGAGATAATACCTGATACAAAGAAACAATATCTCTCAATGGAGGTGTTCACGCCCAAGGTAGGATCCAAAATCTGCTCCCACTGAAGATGGCACAGTGAAGGGTGGAGCAGAATCAACAGTGTTCTTCCCAAGAACTTGATCCTTTCAAAGAATCACCTGGACGGCTTGTGCATACAACTCCTACCAATCTTTTCTCCAAAAGATTGAAATCAAGATCCAATATTGATTTCTCCCAAGCAATGGAGATCGAATTGCTACAGGCTGCGGCTGTAGGAAGGAGGTGGCGAGAGAGTATTTGCAGGGTGCTGAATTCTATATTCTGTGATCTCAGCTCTGAAGACAAGACAGTTGGTTGTCTGTTGTGATTGTGTTGGATGTCTAAAGGCTGCCGCCCCCTCTTCCTTTTATAGACTTAAAGGGATCAGCTCCTAATCCCATTAGTGTTGCTAACCCAAATCATATATGGATTGAAGCTAAGGGTATACAAAAGTATTATAACCGAAACTATTCTAACCGAAACAAATCCATCATAACTTATACCACTAGGCGGATAATCTCACTATCCTATGTTAAACAAACCTAACAAATTTAGAAAAACTAGGAAATCAACTCAACCCCATCCTGAAATTAAACCATACCTACTCAAATCAAAACAAAAAAGATTAACAAGGATCATTCCAAACAAACCCATTTAAAGAATGTAAAAACACACTGAGTGAAAACTTGACATAATCACATCAACCAATAGGAACCAAGGTTATTACAACCCTAAAGTCACTATTTTAACTTAGTCCAAACCATCATACCTAGATAAGCTAAATCCCCTCACTAAGACTTATAAGATCCAAATATAACATATAGGAATAGATTCAAGCTAAACCCCATTGGCCACATAAATGTTCTTATGCCAAACAAACTTGCCTTTGTTAGACACTTTTGTATGCACTTAGCTTCAATCAAAATGATGTACTTTATGAATTTATTGTAAATGAATAAAAGTGCATATTTGATTCATGTTCCCTTGGTATGTTTCTATGTAATACCCTTAAAATGGACACTTAATGAGACTCGTGTTAGTTTAGAATGTTCACAGCCAGTAGGTCGGTCTGGGGAGACCTATCCTGACAAGGCTGACACTGTGATGCCACCAAGTCGGTTGGGGTGGCTTGTCTTAGCTACCAGGGTGAGACCCTAGGCACACACAGTGTGGGATTAATTGATTCTTTGAACTGGACCAGAATTCCAGTATTGCCCTAGACCTTGGAGATTGATGGGCAAAACTGGAAAGTTACACCCGACCCCTAGACTCGATTATGATACTGCACTAGGTGTCGGATTGGGCTGTCTTTGATGTAGCAATCAGTGAGATCCTTAGCGGGGGTCAAAACCTGGGTATGTTGGGACAGTTTGAGAATTCATCTAAGTGGGTGATCATAGTGACAGGATCAGCCCCTTTGTCGGCCAAAGGTAATGATCGGGGATGCATTCTCACTAATGGAAACCAAGACTGCCGGCAACCGATTTCAATCGTTGAAATTTGTTTTGAAAAATATATTTTATATGAGATAATAGTATATATACATATTATGGTTTCGAAATGTTTGCAAAAAGGTTTTAATTCTCAGGATCCATATTTGAGAGAGTGCAACACTGTTCCTTGCAGCCGAGGGAGAGGTCCTCTCTTGTCAGCCAGTGTATGATCATTATGGGCTGAGAGGTTAAGTGTAAGGCCATTGAGGATAATACCTGATGAGCTAATCTTGCATCTTCCCACAGTCCCTGGGTGTTACAAGGTGGCTTGGCCCAGGGACCATTTAGGGTAAGTGTTGGGCCCATAGAGCCCATCTGATGGGTTTCAGGGGGTGCACTGTCAATAACAGTGTATTCGGCCAGGCCTTGTAACAAAGGCTAGGCTGAACCCATGTGGCTGATGTGTAGATCAATGTTTGGGTCCCATGCCATACAAGGAAGCCCAACTGGGCAGTAGTTTGGAAGGCTAAATGAATACATAACCCCAAATGGGCCTTAAGCCCATTTCGAATTGGGCTAATTTGATTAGTTTTTAAGGGGCGAATTCTGAGATAAGATCAACTAATAGGATTGGGCTCACATCATATCCACTCAGAGAGTCTAAGATCTAAATGAGATTTAGATTTGGAAACTTCCTAATTAGATTAGGAGCTGACCGATCTAATCTATAGATAAGATAAGGATTATCCCTTATCTTAAAGGGACTTCTAATTCAGATATGATTTAGGTTAGCAACTCCTAATGGGATTAGGAGCTGATCCCTTTAAGTCTATAAAAGGAAGAGGGGGCGGCAGACTTTAGATACAACATCCAACAGAGTCATGTCTTGTCTTCAGAGCTGAGATCACAGAGGAGAGAATTCTGCACCCTGCAAATTCTCTCTAGCTGCCTCCTTCCTGCAGCCGCCGCCTATAGCAGTTCGATCTCCATTCTTGGGAGAAATCAAGAGTGGATCTTGATTCCAATCTTTTGGAGAAAAGATTGGTAGGAGTTGTATTCACTAGCCGTCCAGGTGATTCTTGGGAAGAATCAAGTTCTTAGGAAGGACACTGCTGATTCTGCTCCACTTTGCACTGTTTCATCTTCAGTGGGAGCAGATTTTGGTTTCTACCTTGGACGTGAACACCTCCATTGAGAGATACTATTTCTCAGTATCTGGTATTTTCTCTCTCTCCTCCTTTTGGTTCAGATCTGGTTCAGTTTGTGGTTCAAGAATGATCCTTGAAAATATGATTTTCTAAATAGGGAATTCGATTCCCAGTTGAAGGGAAAGAAAAATTTTTGAAATTCGCCCCCTTCATTCCGCAATTTTGGGCGTCCATGTGATGGATTTCCTATCCCTTCAGCCTAGACTTCTTAAAATTAGAAAAAGAGTTTTCATATTTCAAAGCCAAAATATAAAACACATTATTACTCAATCATATGGTTCTTCGGAAACCCTAAGGATTAACACATTATTAGTTGCAAAATATAAAATACTATTACTCCCAACCTCTGAAAAGTATCATCCCAAAAGAATCCATTACAATAGATCACAAACCAAACCCAACATGCTTCAACCCAAAATGGAAGCAACTAAACCATGCAAGGTGAACTAAATTTGTCATTCAGTAACCGATATAACAAATGCTTAGAAAGAAGCAATCCACTTTATTTGACAAATCCAACCAAAGCAATCGAGACATTGCTAGAAGAAATCCATCAAAGTGAAATGTAGCTCAAATTATTCCAAACTATGCAAAATTATCCAAACCAACCTAACCTATTGAGACGAAGCTAAATTGAAGTCAACAATGCTGAACAAGATGCAAACAATTTTAGATTTCTACCTTCCAAACCAACCTATCCTGATACAAATGAATCTAACTCAACATAGATAAAACCATCTAGTAGACATTGAATAGAGCTAACGTTAATCAAACCCATTCTTCCAAATCTTGCGAAAATGAGTCCTACCAAACCAAGATAGAACCAACTACACATTACGCAAAACTAACCAAGCCTTGGCCAATCAACCAACCATCAATCAAATCCATACCAAGTTACAAAGCTTATTAGAAAAATAAACTCCCTTGACAAAATGAAACGAACCCACAAAACCTAGATAAACTAGTAAATCAACTTAGCTCCTTTAGAAAATAAAACCTGGACTAGTCAAAGGAAAATAAAACCAATAAACATAGACCAATCCAAACAATCTTGTCTAAACAATATAAAACAATTCAAAGCAAAAACATTACGTTTTCAATTCAACCACTAAAACAGAGCTTCTTACAATTTTAATCTCACTATTCTAACTTAAACAAATCATCATAACTTATATCATTGGTTGGATAATCTCTTTATTCTAAGTTAAACAAACCCAACATGTTTAGAAAAACTAGGAAATCAACTCAACCCCATCAAAAAATGAAAATAGACCTACTCAAATCAAAACAAAGCCAATAAACAAGGATCATTCCAAACAAACCCGTTTAAACAACATAAAAAACACAAAGCGAAAACTTGACATAATCATACCAGCCAATAGAAACTAGGGTATTACAACTCTAAAGTCACTATTTTAACTTAGGCAAACCCATCATACCTAGATAAGCTAAATCGACCAACTGAGACTTCTAAGTGCCAAACATAACCTATAGGAACAAATTCAAGCTAGCCCACATTGGCCACATAAATGTTCTTGTGCCAAACGAACTTGCCTAGATTTCTAAGAATCAAAATAGAAGTTTTCATATTTTGAATCCAAACTTATTCATAGCACTTACAATTACTCAATCAGAAGATTCTTCAAAAAACCTACGGGATAACACATTATTTGTTGCGAAATATAAAATGCTATTTCTCCCAATCTGTTTGAAGAATCCTCCCAAAAGAATCCGTTACAACAAAACCCAACATGGCCAACCCAAATTGGAACCAACAAAACCTTTCCAGGTCGGCGGAATCTATCATTCAATAACCAATATAACAAAAGAACAGAAAGAAGTGATCCACTTTATTATAAAAATTCAACCAAAGAAATTGAGACATTGCTAGAAGAAAGCCATTAAAGCAAAACATAGCTCAAATGAATCCAAACTATCCAAAATTATCCAAATCAACCTAACCTATTGAGACAAAGGTAAAATAAAGTCAACAAGGCTAAACAAGATGCGAACAATTTTAGATTACTCACTTCCAAACCACCTATCCTGATACAAATGAATCCAACTCAACATAGATAAAACCATATGGTAGACATTGAATATAGCTAACGTTAATCAAACCCATTCTTTCAAATCCCACAAAATAGAGTCCTGCCAAACCGAGGTAGAACCGATTACACATTATCCAAAACTAACCAAGCCCTTGCTAACAAAGCAACCATCAATCAAATCCATACGAAGTTACAAAGCTTATTAGAAAAATAATCTCCCTTTACAAACTGGAATGAATCCGGCATACTAGATAAACAAGGAAATCAACTTAACTCCTTTAGAAAATAAAACCAGGCCTAGTCAAAGGAAAATAAAACCAATAAACCTAGATCACTCCAAGCAATCCCATCTAAACATTTTAAAATAATTCAAAGCAAAAACTTTACATAATAAATTTAACCTACAAGAACAGAGCTTATTAGAACTCAAATCTCATTATTCTTATTGAAACAAACCCATCATAATTTATACCACTGGTCGGATAATCTCACTATTCTAAGTTAAACAAGCCCACCATATTTAGAAAAACTTGGTAATCAACTCAACCCCATCAAAAAATGGAACTAGACTTACTCAAATCAAAACAAAGCCAATAAACAAGGATAAATCCAAACAAATCCTCTTAAAGAGCATAAAAAAACTTGGAACGAAAACTTGACATAATCACATCAACCAACAAGAACCAAGGGTATTACAACCCTAAAGTCATTATTTTAACTTAGTCGAACCCATCATATTTAGATATGCTAAATCCACTCTTTGAGACGTATAAGTGCCAAACAAAACCTATGGGAACAAATTCAAGCTAATCTCCACTGGCCACATAAATGTTCTTGTGCCAAATGAACTAGCCTAGACTTCTAAAAGCCAAAAAAGACATTTTGTATTTCAAAAACCCTAAGGGTTAACACATTATTAGTTGCAAAATATAAAATGCTATTACTCTCAAACTCTAAAAAGAATCTTCCCTGTAGGTATATAGTGTCTTCTCAGACCCTCAGAGAACACTAAACACTAAATTAACACCACGGGGTTGCATGCAAATAGCCTATAGTCAACTTGCCCACTACAATGAACCCACAATGCACTACAGGTTTTGCGATGAACTCATAGAGTGCATAGTAGAATTGCGATAAACCCATGTTTCATTGCATGCTTACGAGCCCATTCATGACTCAAGTCAAGAGAAACCTAGGTTGAGCCCCTGGCGAGGCCCGCGCTTGCCCAAATCCGCAATAAACCTACAGCCTGTCAAAAAGATGTGGCAGAGCACCACGTAGGGTTAACAGGATGCTGCCCGTTGGGCAATGACATCACTGAATGCCATGTCAATTAAATAAAGTGCACAAGAGGAAGTAGCACACGTATGTAATGAGGGATCTTGAGGGGAAGGAAAGACAATCCTCAAGAAAATCCTCATGAGACACATGGAAAAACCCTAGTGGCACACTTAATGATTGACAACAAATCTAATATTCTCCTCCCCGATAAGAGACAAGCACCTTTATCTCCTATCTTTTAGGATCTCAAGATCTCCCCTATAAATAGAGATCCTCCTTGTATTTAAATTCATTTAGTATTCAACTTTTAGCATCCAGCACTCGAGCACTTTCTTGCTATGATCCCTTACCCTAGCATCCTTCCCCGAAAGCCAATCTTTCCATTTCCCGGCCTTTCTCTATCTTTCAAAGAGACCATTCCCCATCCAAGCCTTACCCTACCTATAGTAGAATCTCTGGTTCGCCTTTGATCATAGAGAATGGCCTCATCAAGGATCAATCTCACCACCATCCCCAAAGAGCAAAGCAACACCCAGAGAACACCAACCTTGGGGTGGAGAACTAGGCCGAGATGGAAATGGTTATCCAGGCCGATATTAAGATACTTTCAAATAAAGTGAATGAGTTTGAGGCACTTTTCAAAAATAGGTTCAGAAGGCTAGAACAAATGTAGGAGGAAACCCCCACTGCCACTCTTGCCAACATCCCTAATTCTAATCCCAACCCTAGCCGTTTGTCATGCCTTCAACCAAATCTCCGCCATCCCAGAGCACCCCAACAGGGCCAATCCAACCCCAACCCAAACAGGCCACCAACTCGCCCACTAGTCTCATGCCTTTCCCAATATTGACCTGACAGCAGAGACCCCTCTCAGTCGAGATGAGCTAAGGGAATACATCCAGGGGCTGGTAGTTGAAAGCCACAACTGAGCCCAGGATTCGGTCATCCTACAAAAGCCTTATTTTGACCCTATTCTATACAAGCCCTACCCTATTGGGTACAACACTCCTCAACAATGGCCACAATACAATGGACAGAGAGGTAGCCTGCATGAGCACATCAACAAGTTCGAGAACACCTTTGGTTCCTTTGCTCTTGACGAGGAACTCAAAGTACGTGAGTTCTCAAAAATTATTAACTGGCCCAGCATACACATGGTTCATGAGTCTTACCCCTAGGAGTAATGATTGATGGGGTGAACTAGCCAAAAAGTTCCTATCAAATTGGTTTACCCTAGAGAGAAAAATGACAATGGCTGATCTGTGGAATGTAGAGCAAGGACTAGGGGAGTATCTTCGACGAACACACTACACACTCTGTCTTCGACAAACACACCACTGAGAAAAGGAAGTTGAGACCTTTAGCCATCTCTAGAGTTGTGCGGAGAGGATGGAGCGGACCATCAAAGACACCTCCCCATACAACAGGAATGAGGCATATGCAGTTGACAAGAATCCCAGAAGCAACGAAGGAGTCAGGTAGGGGCCGTACTAGTGCAACAATGCCCCAGGAAGAAGAAATGTCCCTCCCCCCTTTCTCTGCACAAGGGAGGAGGTGGTCATGATAATGAACAAGTTAGTCGAGGATAGAGTCATCAGCCTGCCACCACTGCCAGAAGGAGTGGACATAGAGAAGGACAAGCGTGATGGGAGGTTGTGCTACTTCCATCAGTCGCCGCACCATGACCTGATGGATTGTTTCACATTGAGAAGACTATTTGTACAGAAAGTGAAGTTGGATCAGTTTGTCAAAAGAGACCTGGCACGTGTAGGGACTGATCCCCTCCTAGCCCATACCCAGGTAGACAACATCAATGTGGTAGGAGCAGCTGGATAGTATGAGTGTGATGCTCTAATAGAAAAGTTGGAGCAGAGCCAGGAGCTGCAGAAATTCTTCACCAAGTACGGGGCCAACACGACAACACAGAAACTGGCCATCAAGGCACTGGCAGAAAAGTCTTTAGGCACCCATTACAGCCCTACAGCTGCGACTGCAACAGTGTGGAGTTCACAACAGAAGGCATGTTGGCCACCGACCCCCACAACAACAGACCTCTATACGTCCTGAAAAAAATAGGTGGTTTTGAAATGACAAGTTTGATGGTTGACCCAAGAAGTTCTGTCAACCTCATCTCCATCCACACATTGCAATTAATGAGCATTTGGAAAGAGGATATTAAAGGACTACATTTGGAAGTGACAGACTTCAATGGGAACACGTCCATTACAGAGGGGTCCATCGAGCTATAGGTAGCAATCGTCCCATTCAACATCACATAGGAGTTTCAGGTGATCCTAAGGTGGACCTCTTACCATGCCCTCTTGGGATACCCAATAATACATGCCTTGGCTCTCGTCTCTTCAACATATCATTATTGCATCAAAGCCAAACACCAAGGATGATGAATCAAGATTCCATCCATCAGGGCCCTGTTTGATAAATCAGAAATGCACCTACAAGATGCTATCTATTTAACAGAACTGGCAAATGAAGGGGAGACAAGAATAGCTAAGGTCAAGGGGATGAAGCTTCCTATCCCCATAGAAAGCAAGCCTGCGGAGAAGGTGGAACAAAATAAAAGAAGTAGATGCATCCAGATGATGGGGAGTGATGGAAAGGACTACTACACCATCGTCGAGGATTACGAGGATAGCGAATCACCCGTAACCAAGAAGGCCATTCCTGAGGTACGATTTTATGATATATCCTATCTGCTAAACATGAAAAGGTAGCCTTATCACAACTGTACCAATGGTAAATATCTTTTCAAAAAAATTCATCTCTAATGTATGATCCCCTTTAGTTTCATTACTGACATTTAACCGCAATCTTATCAGACACAAAACCCCAAAATATGAGACAAAAAATAACGTGGGCAATGATAGGAGTTGAAGGAGCATGACAGATTCCATTGACATAGTAGAAAAACCATTAGAAGAGATCAACTTAGCGGCTAATGGAACAAAAAAAAGACCACTATACATATCCTCGCCAAACTAACAGGCAAGGACAAAGAAAAGCTTATCGCATGTCTAAAAGGTAAGGAACTATCCTTATCACAAAACCTTTAAAACCCGAAATATAGTATAACCTGTGTACTCTCGTAGAGTTTTAGGATGTGTTCGCTTGGTTATATGACTAGATGTCGGGATTAGATCTAGACCTCGTTAGACACTCCAAGTGCATAGATCCCAAGTTTCGGCCAGTGAAGTAGCCATAGAGGATTTTTAAGCCTAAAATAACCCTGAAGATCAAAGAGGAAGTAGAGAGGCTCCTAAAAGTGGGTTTCATTAAAACCTATAGCACACCCCTAGTGGCTAGCCAATATTGTCCAAGTGAAGAAGAAGAACGGACAACTCAAGTTAGTTTTCCCCACCTAGTCCTTTAGCAATAGCACATCACACAAATACTAACCTCACCTTATTACAGGTGTTGTGTTGAATTTAGGGACTTAAACTATTAGATAGTTTTGTATGTCCTTAGCATCAATCAAAATGATGTACTTTATGAGTTTATTGTAAATGAATAAAAGTGCATATTTGATTCATGTTCCCTTGGTATGTTTCTGTGTAATACCCTTAAACTGGACACTTAATGAGATTTGTGTTAGTTTAGAATGTTCATAGCCAGTGGGTCGGTCTAGGGAAACCTATCCTGACAAGGCTGACACTGTGGTGCCACCAAGTCGGTTGGGGTGGCTTGTCTCAGCCACTGGGGTGAGACCCTAGGCACTTATAGTGTAGGTTTAATTGAATCTTTGAACTGGACCAGATTTCCAGTATTGCCCTGGACCTTGGAGATTGATGGGCAAAATTGGAATGTTACACCCGACCCCTAGACTCGATTATGATACTACACTAGGTGTCAGATTGGGCTATCTTTGTTGTACCAATCAGTGAGATCCTTAGCAAGGGTCAAAACCAGGGTATGTTGGGACAGTCTGAGAATTCATCTAAGTGGGTGATCATAGTGACAGGATCAGCCCCTTTGTCGGACAAAGGTAATGATCGGGGATGCACTCTCACTGATGGAAACCAAGACTGCTGGCAGCCGATTTCAATCGTTGAGATTTGTTTTGCAAAATATATTCTATATGAGATAAAAAGTATATAAATTATGGTTTCGAAATGATTTGCAAAAGGTTTTAATTCTCGAGATACAAGAAAGAGAGAGTGCAACACTGTTCCTTGCAGCCGAGGGAGAGGTCCTCTCTTGTCGGGCAGTGTATGATCATTATGGGCCGAGAGGTTAAGTGTAAGACCCTTGAGGATAATACCTGATGGGATAATCTTGCATCTGCCCACAGTCCCTGGGTGTTACAAGGTGGCTTGGCCCAGGGACCACTTAGGGTAAGTGTTGGGCCCATAGAGCCCATCTGATGGGTTTCAGGGGGAGCACTGTCCATAACAGTGTATTCGGCCAGGCCTTGTAACAAAGGCTGGGCTGAACCCATGTGGCTGATGTGTAGATCAATGTTTGGGTCCCACGCCATACAAGGAAGCCCGACTGGGCTGCAATTTGGAAGGCTAAATGAATACATAACCTTAATTGGGCCTTAAGCCCAGTTTGAACTGGGCTAATCTAATTAGTCACTTAAGGGGCAATTTCTGAGATGGATCAGCTGACAGGATTGGGCCCACACCCTATCCACTTAGAGAGTCCAAGATCTAAATAAGATTTAGATCTGGAAACTTCCTAATTAGATTAGGAGATGGATGATGTAATCTGCAGATAAGATAAGAATTATCCCTTATCTTAAAGGGACTTCTAATCTAGATATGATTTGGGTTAGCAACTCCTAATGGGATTAGGAGCTGATCCCTTTATGTCTATAAAAGGAAGAGGGGGTGGCAGCCTTTAGACACATCAATCACATGCAAGCAACAGATAGTTTTGTCTTCAGAGCTGAAATCACAGAAGAGAGAATCTGCATCCTGCAAATACTTTCTTGCCACCTACAGTAGTTCGATCTCCAGTTCTTGGGAGAAATCAAGATTGGATATTGATTCCAATCTTTTGGAGAAATGATTGGTGGGAGTTTATTCAGAAGCCGTCTAGGTGATTCTTGAGAATGATCAAGTTCTTTTGGAAGAACACTGCTGATTTTGCTCCACCATGCACTACGCCATCTTCAGTGGGAGCCTGATTTTGGATCCTTCCTTGGGTGTGAACACCTCCATTGAGAGATATTATTTCTCTGTATCAGGTATTATCTCTCCCTACTCCTTTTGGTTCAGATCTGGTTTAGTTTATGGTTCAAGATTGATCCTTGAAAATATGATTTTCTATATAGGGAATTCGATTCCCAGTTGAAGGGAGAGAAAAATTTTTGAAAATCGCTCCCTTATTCCGCAATCTTTGGGCATCCATGAGATGGATTTCCTATCCCTTCATAAACAAGGTTTATCCAAAAGATGAATTCCCTCTACCCAACATGGAGGTGTTGATAGACTCAACTATGAGACATGAGATCTTCTCCTTCCTAGACGCCTATAGTGGGTATGACAACACCAGTGCTCTAGCAAGCATACTTCACACCCTCCCTACAAAATCTGGTAGTACATAGTGTTTTTGAAAATGTATTCCGCCTAAGCAGTATAGCTATTGGAGGATTTTGCACTATTTGTTCAAGGATAAGTTTCTAGGGAGCAGAAATTTGAAGAAGGTAAGGTATCCCAAATTTCCATCAGATTTTCCTAATCCCCCCACACTTAAGTTATACATTGTCCCCAATGTATGTAATTATGCATCAAGTAGAAGGATTTGGGGATACTTCCCTGTTTGTCTTGTTGGGTTCCTGCTAAACACAAAAATCAAAACCAAACAAAATAACAAAATTAACTAAACACAATGGGTTGCCTCCCACAAGCGCAATTGTTTAACGTCGTTATGCTCGACGTCCTCTTTTTTTTTTTCTCCTTAATCCAATAAATACCGTGGAATGTCCAACGAGATGTCTACCATAGAGGGGACATTTGCATCCTCATGGAACATCTTCAATCGATGTCCATTCACCTTGAAGATCTTACCTGTGTCGAGACTTTTGATCTCTATTGCACCATAGGGAAAAACATTAGTCACAGTAAACGGTCCCATCCACCTGGAACATAGCTTACCTGGCATGAGTTGAAGTCGAGAATTGTACAATAAGACTTTTTGTCCAATTTTAAATTGTTTTCTTAAGAGTGCATTGTCATGGAACGATTTGGTCTTTTCTTTGTAGATTCTTGAATTCTCGTATGCCTCTAACCTCAACTCTTCCAGCTCTTGCAACTGGAGCTTCCTTTCCTTCCCTGCTTCTTCCATATTCATGTTGCATTGCTTGATTGCCCAATAGGCCCTATGTTCAATTTCCACCGGCAAGTGGCAAGATTTGCCAAAAATTAACCTGTAAGGGGACATACCTATTGGGGTGTTGTAAGCTGTCCGATATGCCCAGAGAGCATCATCTAGACGTAGGTTCCAATCCTTCCTTCCTGGATTCACGGTCTTTTCCAAGATGGACTTTACCTCTCTATTGGAAATTTCAGCTTGCCCGTTAGTCTGGGGATGATAAGCAGTGGCAATTCGGTGATGCACCCCATATCTTCTCAACAAGGCTTCAACTATTCTATTGCAAAAATGGGTCCCTTGATCGCTTATGATGGCTCGAGGAATGCCAAACCTACTGAAAATGTTAGACTTTATAAACCCTACAACACATTTAGAATCATCAGTTTTCGTGACTTTGGCTTCCACCCATTTTGAGACATAATCGACTGCCAAAAGTATGTAATAAAAACCACAAGATGGGGGAAAGGGTCCCATGAAATCAATGCCCCAAACATCAAATATTTCACATATAAGAATGGGGGTTTGGGGCATCTCATTCCTGCGAGATAGTGTACCTGTTTGTTGACATCTTTCACAGTTTTTACAAAACAAGTAGGCATCTCTAAATAGGGTGGCCCAATACAGCCCACTATCCAAGACCTTTCGAGCAGTCCTCTTTGGCCCAAAATGGCCCCCACAAGCATAATTATGACAAAACTTTAGAATTGACATCTGCTCCTCCTCTGGGACACATCTCCTAATCATTTGGTCAGAACAAAATTTCCATAGGTAGGGTTCATCCCATACATAATATTTTGCCTCATACTTGACTTTATTCTTTATGGATCTGCTAAGGTTATTAGGCAAAATTCCCGTGACCAAGTAATTCACAATGTCAGCATACCATGGAGTCATACCTCTCATGTGAAACCACTGCTCATCAGGAAACAACTCACAAATGGGAGAGGAGTCCTCGTCTTTCACCAACCTACTTAGGTGATCAGCCACCGAATTTTCAGCTCCCCTTCGATCCTTGATTTCTAGATCAAACTCTTGGAGCAAGAGTATCCACCTTATCAGCCTCAGTTTCGACTCCTTCTTTGCTAGTAGGTATCTCAAAGCTGCATGGTCAGAAAAAACAATCACTTTAGAGCCAAGCAAATATGACCTAAATTTGTCTAAAGCAAACACAATAGCTAATAACTCTTTTTCAGTGGTTGTGTAATTGCTCTGTGCAGCATTCAACGTTTTGGAAGCGTAGTGAATGACATGGCTCTTCCCATTTATTCGCTGCCCTAGAACAACCCCTACTGCATAGTTACTTGCATCTGTCATGATCTCAAAGGGCAAGTTCCAATCGGGTGGTTGAATGATGGGTGCAATGGTTAATAAATTTTTAAGCTTGTTAAAAGCTTCCTTGCACTCATCATCAAAATCGAAAGGCGCATCTTTTTGCAGCAAACTGGACAATGGCAGAGCAATTTTTGAAAAATCTTTGATGAACCTGGGATAAAAGCCTGCATGTCCAAGAGAAGAACGAACCTCCCTAACATTTGTAGGGTAAGGTAAACTCACAATCAAATCAATTTTTGCCTTGTTGACTTCTATTCCTCTGGCTGAAACTACATGTCCCAACACAATACCCTCCTTCACCATGAAATGACATTTTTCATAGTTTAAGACAAGATTTGTTTCCACACACCTATTTAGAATTTTACTTAAACTATTCAAACAATCATCAAATGAATCACCATAAACAGTAAAATCATCCATGAACACTTCAATGCATTTTTCAATAAAATCAGAAAATATGCTCATCATGCATCTTTGAAAAGTGCCCGGAGCGTTACACAAACCAAAGGGCATTCGTCTGTAGGCGAAGGTGCCGAATGGACAAGTGAATGTCGTTTTCTCTTGGTCCTCCTGCGCAATAACAATCTGATAATACCCGGAGAATCCATCGAGAAAACAGAAGAAAGCCTTACCTACCAGTCTCTCTAGCATCTGATCAATGAAGGGTAGGGGAAAATGGTCCTTTCGAGTGGCCAAGTTGAGTTTTCGAAAATCTATTACCATTCGCCAGCCACCTTGTACCCTCATGGGAGTTAGTTCATTATTTTTACTTTTTACTAAAGTCATCCCAGTTTTCCTAGGCACAACATGAATAGGACTTACCCATTTGCTATCTGAAATTGGATAAATTATCCCTTCATCTAACAGTTTAAGCACCTCTTTCATTACTACCTCTTTCATCACCGGGTTGAGTTTTCTTTGTGGTTCTCTAACTGGTTTAGCATCATCTTCCAAAAGGATCCTATGCATGCAAATCGAGGGGCTGACCCCTTTTATGGTTTCTAAAATGTTTGCAAAAGGGTTTTAATTCCCGGGATCCGTATAAGTGGAGAGTGCAGCACTGTTGCTTGCAGCCGAGGGAGAGGTCCTCTCTTGTCGGGCAGTGTATGATCATTATGGGCAGCAGTTAGGAAGGTTAAGTGAGCACATAAGCTTAATGGGCCTAAAGCCCATTTCAAACTAGGCTATTAATTTAGTTAATTAAAGGTTCATCACATACGGGTAACTGGAGAACGGTCTCTATGTTCTACATCTTTCTCTAGAAACTAACATAATCGAAACTATATCGGCTGAAATCCCCAAGAAGAGAGCCTGTGATACAGTTAATCCCACGTGTTTGCAGCATTACCGACTTGGCCACATCAGGGTTGACCGAATCATAAGGTTGGTAAAGGATGGTCCTTTGGATTTTCTAACTATAGAAGATCTTCCCTCTTGTGAGCCTTGCCTACAAGGCAAGATGACGAAACGACCATTTAACGGTAAGACTGAAAGATGTACAAGCATACTTGACCTAATACATACTGACGGATTTGTCGAAGCCCTCAAAATTAGTACTAGTCCCACAATAAAATATTTGCAATAAAAGTGGTTCTAGGTCGAATCCCACAGGGAGCAAATCAGTAATCTCTTAGCCGAATGGATAAAGTAATTGTGTGGGAATATTAAATAACTAAAATTAAAAGAATAACAAACTAAACAAACAAGAGAAAATCAGTCTTACCGAATTCTGGTTCAAGGGTTCGGGTTGAATCGATTGGCCATCGATCCTAGGTACAATTTAGCATTCTTGCAATTCAAGCATTTAACCTTAGATTTATTAGGATAGCCATAATAAACCTTGTGTTTTCCTAATTCAGTTGACCAAACCCAGCATTCGATTAACACTTATCACCACTCAACTGGGTACGATAGCGTTCCATGTTAAACAGTGATAGCATTAAGATTTGTGAAAACAGTTAAACCACAATAACAATAATTGAGATAGCTGCAATTACTGAATATTGTTCCATCGATTCTTTTAGGTTGAACCATGTTAAAACATTGGTCAAAGGCTGTCACGAACAATTGATCCAAAAAAGATAACAACCTAATTGCTACTTGTACCATTATTCGTGACAATTACGGATCACCGAAATCATGGATAGCAGTAGGAAAATCAACATTAATTCAGCTTGTCAGACTAATTAACATTAACATCCAATAAAAATGTGCACAGGAACCAATGAATACTTGAATTAAAAAGAAAGAAAATAAAGTAACTACAGAACCTCACAATGGCACAATCGAACCTCCCCCCTTGAACCAGAAAAAGAAGCTTAGCTACTCATGATCTGCGCAATCTCCATGCTCTTCTTCTCCATAGCCGAACTGCTTTCTTGCTCCTTGGTCTTCTTGATGATCTCTTGGATCTTGGAATGAGTGATTGCTAGAGCTGGTTCGCCCCCCTCTTTATATAGCCAAAGGAGAGGGCTGTTTTCCAACTCCTTCTAGGAGATCATCTTATCTTTAGGGTGTTTCGATCTTATCTTGAACTAATCATATCCTATCTCTTATCTAATGCTCTAATCTCAATCTTCTTATCTCTCTAGGATTACATTCAAGACTTTAGATCTGACAAAACTCTCTCCTTGCAGATTACATTCGAAATTCGGACTCTTAACTCTTGAATTCGAGTTGGGCTGCTTCAAGGTACTTCTGCGAGTTGGGCTTAAGTTGTGAAATGGGCTTGGCTGCGAACTTGCTCCGACTTTGGGCTCGTTTTCGTACTCGATTCGGGCCGAATCTGTCAAAACCCAAAACATAAAAGTTGTGGGCCTTCCTTTCATCTTTCTAATGCTTCTTGAATTGTCCAATTCGGTGTCCGGAATTGAGAGTTAGGCCCAGATTACTGACTGTCTCCGAAACTGTGCAAAATCACCCGATTTGCCCTGTTTTCTTCCAATTGCCTTCTTTATTGCCCTGAATCGAAATACAAGAGTAATGAGTCCATTTAAGTGCTAAATAAATGTAAAAGAGTGAATATTAGGGGATAAAATTAGGGTTCGTTTTGGTCTCATCAAATCCCCCCACACTTAAACTTTGCCCGTCCTCGGGCAAGGCAAAAACTCAAGTAACACAAGAGAGACTAACTATTGATTTTCAATCTTTCTTTTTCTCTACGTGAGGCCTGGTTCATTTCATGCTTTAGTTCAGACTTGGTAACCTTTCCCTTTTCATCTCTTTCTCCCCTTTTTCTTGTCCAAGAGTGACCGCAAATCACCATTCCTCATGGTCCCAAGTTAAATCGATAGTCAAGGAGACAAGCCTTCCAGGGCTGAAACTCTTTGGACTGCACGGGTGCACATTGCTTTTAACAAACCAATTCAGCCAGATGCAATTACTTTCCTTTGAATCAAAACAAGGTGTGCTTATTGCAATAAGCTTGCTATGTATCACATCTTCACCACTTAATGTGAATTCCTAGGATTTGAAGGTGAGAATGGGGTTGGGGTTCTAGGGTGAGTGCATTTTATGCTCCATCTCACCCTTGCCTTCTTTTCAAGATGTGAGTGCATTTTATGCTCCATCTCACACTTGCTTTCATTTCTAAATGTGAGTGCATTTTATGCTCCGTCTCACACTTGTTTTTTGTTTCTAGATGTGAGTGCATTTTATGCTCCATCTCACATTAGTCACGATTTTAGTTTCAAACTCCCTTTCTCTTTTTTTTTTTTTTTCATAAGAATCACAGGGTTACACCACCTGATTCATTGATCATGGTCTCTATATGCCTAACACAGCAAGTTCTAGAATAATCAACCATGTTTGACAGATAATTATGTGAAAATCAATCAAACCCTTATGCATCTTGCCTATTGATCGATTAAAATCATGAGGTACCATATGCAGCCAAGAAAGATTCAGTTAGTCATGCTTGCATCCTATCTTATCTATTCAGCCTAAGCACATGATTCTTGATAAGTTGAAATCGTTCAAGATAAGTTTCTATGGAGCAGAAATTTGAAGAAGGTAAGGTATCCCAAATTTCCATCAGATTTTCCTAATCCCCCCACACTTAAGTTATACATTGTCCCCAATGTATGTGATTCTGCATAAAGTAGAAGGATTTGGGGGTACTTCCCTGTTTGTCTTGTTGGGTTCCTGCTAAACACAAAAATCAAAACCAAACAAAATAACAAAATTAACTAAACACAATGGGTTGCCTCCCACAAGCGCAATTGTTTAACATCGTTATGCTCGACGTCCTCTTTTTTCTTTCTCCTTAATCCAATAAATACCGTGGAATGTCCAACGAGATGTCTACCATAGAGGGGACATTTGCATCCTCATGGAACATCTTCAATCGATGTCCATTCACCTTGAAGATCTTACCTGTGTCGAGACTTTTGATCTCTACTGCATCATAGGGAAAAACATTAGTCACAGTAAACGGTCCCATCCACATGGAACGCAGCTTACCTGGCATGAGTTGAAGTCGAGAATTATACAATAAGACTTTTTGTCCAATTTTAAATTGTTTTCTTAAGAGTGCATTGTCATGGAACGATTTGGTCTTTTCTTTGTAGATTCTTGAATTCTCGTATGCCTCTAACCTCAACTCTTCCAGCTCTTGCAACTGGAGCTTCCTTTCCTTCCCTGCTTCTTCCATATTCATGTTGCATTGCTTGATTGCCCAATAGGCCCTATGTTCAATTTCCACCGGCAAGTGGCAAGATTTGCCAAAAATTAACCTGTAAGGGGACATACCTATTGGGGTGTTGTAAGTTGTCCGATATGCCCAGAGAGCATCATCTAGACGTAGGTTCCAATCCTTCCTTCCTGGATTCACGGTCTTTTCCAAGATGGACTTTACCTCTCTATTGGAAATTTCAGCTTGCCCGTTAGTCTGGGGATGATAAGCAGTGGCAATTCGGTGATGCACCCCATATCTTCTCAACAAGGCTTCAACTGTTCTATTGCAAAAATGGGTCCCTTGATCGCTTATGATGGCTCGAGGAATGCCAAACCTACTGAAAATGTTAGACTTTATAAACCCTACAACACATTTAGAATCATCAGTTTTCGTGGCTTTGTCTTCCACCCATTTTGAGACATAATCGACTGCCAAAAGTATGTAAGAAAAACCACAAGATGGGGGAAAGGGTCCCATGAAATCAATGCCCCAAACATCAAATATTTCACATATAAGAATGGGGGTTTGGGGCATCTCATTCCTGCGAGATAGTGTACCTATTCTATGACCCAAGTGAGCAGAAAGTGTTTTGCAGTCGAAATGCGCAATTCTTGGAAACCAATTACATCCTGGACATCCAACGTCAGGAAGTTGTTCTTGATGAGGAGAGCTCAGGAGCAGTGGGAGATGTCCCACAAGTCCCAAGTAGTGACCAACCTAAAAAATCCACTTGGGTATCCAAGCCACTAGTTCGTTATGGTTATGACTAGGATAGTTACCTAGTGGAAACCTTGGCTAGTGAGGAGGATCCCGTGACTTACACGGAAGCTATGTTGGACATAGACTCCCAGAAGTGGGTGGAGGCCATGAGAGTAGATGGACTCAATGGAGACCAATGGAGTCTGGACTCTAGTAGATCCGCCCTCCGGGGTAAAAGCAATCGGTTGCAAATGGATTTACAAGAGGAAGAAGGGCCCCGATGGTAGGGTTGAGACCTTCAAAGCTCATCTAGTGGTGAAAGGGTACCCTCAGAAAGAGGGCATCGATTATGAGGAAACCTTTTCGTCTGTGGCCTTGCTTAAATACATTAGGATCCTCCTACCTGTAGCAGCATACCCTGATTATGATATTTGGCAGATGGATGCCAAAACTGCATTCCTGAATGGAGATCTTACTGAAGATATCCATATGCCGCAGCCACAAGGCTTCATTGCTGCTGGTCAAGAAAACATGGTATGTAAACTTAGTAGATCCATTATGGACTTAAGCAAGCTTCTAGAAGTTGTAACATCCATTTTGACTATGTTGTCAAATCGTTTGACTTCGAGTAGAATCCGGATGAACCCTATGTCTACAGGATGTACAGTGGAGATAAGGTTACCTTCTAGGTTCTGTATGTAGATGACATTCTACTCATTGGGAATGATGTAGGAATGTTAATTACAAGGAACGTATGGCTTTCACAGCAATTCTCCATGAAAGATCTTGAAGAAGCCTCCTATATACTGGGCCTTCGATTCTATAGAGATAGATCGAAGTGGATAATAGGATTATCCCAATCTGCTTACATTGACAAAATAGTCAAAAGATACAACATGGAAAACTCCAAGAAAGGAAATGTTCCTTTTAGGCATGGTGTCACTCTGTCCAAGAAGATGTCTTCCAAGACTTCTAAGGAGATTGATGGCATGAAAGGTGTTCGCTATGCCTCTGCTGTGGGGAGCATCATGTATGCCATGTTGTGCACTCGTCTTGACATTGCTTAGGTAGTGAGTGTGGTAAGTAGATTTCAGGCCAACCCAGGGTAGCAGCACTGGACTGTTATGAAAAACATACTTAAGTACCTTTGAAGGACAAAGGAGTTTTGTTTAGTATTCGACGATAGCTCACTACAAATCCAAGGGTATACAGATACCGATTTTTAGTTGGATTTAGATGATAGGAAGTCTACATCTGGATATGTTTTCATGATAGGATCATATGCCGTTTGTTAGAAAAGCAGCAAATAGGGGTCCACTGCAGACTCCACGACTGAGGCCGAGTAAATTGACAGAAGTGAGGCTGCCAAAGAAGCTGTGTGGATGAAGAAGTTCGTTCATGAATTGGGAGTAGTTCCGTCTAGCACATCACCCATCCCATTGTTGTGTGACAACAATGGAGCCATTGCTCAGGCTAAGGAGCCATGAGCCCACTGGAAGTCGAAGTACATCGAGAGGAAGTACCATGTACTGCGGGTGATTGTTGGTAGAGGGGACATCCTGATTCAGAAGGTAGCATCAGCAGAAAATGTAGCAGCCCCATTGACAAAGCCACTATCACAGAAAGTGTTTGAGAAACACGTGGAAAGCATGGGACTCCGGCTTGTACCTGATTGGACCTAAGTGCAAGTGGGAGCTGTTAGATAGTTTTGTATGCCCTTAGTTTCAATCAGAATGATGTACTTTATGAGTTTATTGTAAATGAATAAAAGTGCATATTCGATTCATGTTCTTTTGGTATGTTTCTGTGTAATACCCTTAAACTGGACACTTAATGAGACTCGTGTTAATTTAGAATGTTCACAGCCAGTGGGTCGGTCTGGGGAGACCTATCCTGATAAGGCTAACACTGTGGTGCCACAAAGTCAGTTAGGGTGGCCTGTCTTAGCTGCCAGGGTGAGACCCTAGGCACATACAGTGTAGGAATAATTGAATCTATGAACTGGACCAGATTTCCAGTATTGCCTTAGACCTTGGAGATTGATGGGCAAAACTGGAAAGTTACACCCGACACCTAGACTCGATTATGATACCAATCAGTGAGATCCTTAGCGGGGGTCAAAAACTGGGTATGTTGGGACAGTTTGAGAATTCATTTGAGTGGGTGATCATAGTGACAACATCAGCCCCTTTGTCAGACAAAGGTAATGATCGAGGATGCACTCTCACTGATGGAAACAAAGACTACCGGCAGCCGATTTCACTCATTGAGATTTGTTTTGCAAAGTATATTTTATATCAGATATAAAAGTATTTATATTATGGTTTCTAAAATGTTTGCAAGAAGGTTTTAATTCCCGGGATCCATATAAGTAGAGAGTGCAACATTGTTCCTTGTAGCCGAGGGAGTGGTCCTCTCTTGTCGAGTAGTGTATGATCATTATGAGCTGAGAGGTTATGTGTAAGACCATTAAGGGTAATACCTGATGGGCTAATCTTGCATCTCCCCACAGTCCCTAGGTGTTACAAGGTGGCTTGGCCGAGAGACCACTTAGGGTAATTGTTGGGCCTATACAGTCCATTTGATGGGTTTCAGGGGGTGCACTGTCCATAACAGTGTATTCGGCCAGACCCTGTAACAAAGGCTGGGCCGAACCCATGTGGTTGATGTGTAGATCAATGCTTGGGTCCCATGCCATACAAGAAAGCCCAACTGTGCAGCAGTTAGGAAGGTTAAGTGAGCACATAATCTTAATGGCTTAAAGCCCATTTCGAAATGTGTATTTAATTAGTTAATTATGGGGCAAATCCTGAGATGGATTAGCAGGTAGGATATGATCTTGACCCTATCCACTCAGAGAGTCTAGATCTTAATGTGATTCAGATCTAGAAACCTCCTAATGAGATTAGGAGAAAGCTAATTTAATCTGCAGATAAGATAAGGGTTTATCCTTATCACTTAAAGAGAGAGCTGATCCAAATATGATTTGGATAAGTAGCTCCTAATTGGATTAGGAGCTGATCTTTCAGGTTAACAAAAGAAGGAGGGGGTGCCAGCCTTTAGAAGACACCTAATCAGATCCTTTTCAGAGCTTAAATCACAGAAGAAAGATTTCTGCAATCCCTACAAAGATCTTTCTTTCTGCCTCCTTCTTACAGCCGCTAGACATCCAGTTCGATCTCCAGTTGTGGGAGAAGTCAAGATTCGATCTTGACATCAGTTCTTTGTGAAAGAATTGACAGGAAGCTATGCTCACGTGCCATCCTGCTTTTTTTGCAAAGGAATGAGTTCTTGGAGAAGGACACTACTGATTCTACTCCATCCTGCACTGCGCCATCTTCAGTGGGAGCAGTCTTTGGATCACCTTGGGCGTGAACACTTTCGTTGGGGGATACTATTTCTCCGTATCAGGTATAATCCTTGAAAATATGATTTTCAAAATAGGGAATGCGATTCCCAGTTAAAGGGAGATAATTTTTTTTTTGAAATTTGCCTCCTTTATTCCGCAATATTTGGGCATCCATACGATGGATCTTTCATCCCTTCAAATGTAAGCTGGCTAATTTACATAAACACCCTTTAAAAGGATGGATAAAATGACACAATTATTCAATCCTAACACCACACATGCTACCATCATTTTAAATACCAGGTAATGAAAAATGCCGCATGAGCGGTCAGGCCATATTACTTACCACTTAATCAATGAGGAGATCGTTAATTATGCCCGCCACATGGGCACCGTCAAATGACTACCCAAACCCCATTGCCTACACAACATGTTCACAATTCAAAATCCACTCATCGTTTGAATGGTCCACGAACCGTCGCACAAGGGGGGCATCGCCCTACTGAGCCAGTACCCACAATACCATTCGGCAATCCCCTCCTTGCTGACAATAGTCAGGGGGCTCAATATTGTACTAAACACCCCTACACACATAACCAAATGTGAGTATCACCATTAGCAAAGGATATTGGTTAGAAAAAATTTCTTACTCTTTTTTCCAATTGTCTTTTGACAATTATCTTCCTGTCAACGGTTAGGAGGGCTGAAACAAACAAATAGAGCACAATATTGTTAGACAGTTTTGCATGCCCTTAGCTTCAATCAAAATTGATGTACTTTATGAGTTTATTGTAAATGAATAAAAGTGCATATTTGATTCATGTTCCCTTGGTATGTTTTTATGTAATACCTTTAAACTGGACACTTAATGAGACTCGTGTTAGTTTACAATGTTCACAGCCAGTGGATCGATCTGGGGAGACCTATCTTGACAAGGCTGACACTGTGGTGCCACCAAGTCGGTTGGGGTGGCTTGTCTCAGCTACCGGGGTGAGACCCTAGGCACATACAGTGTGAGATTAATTGAATCTTTGAACTGGACCAGATTTCCAGAATTGCCCTGGACCTTGGAGATTGATGGGCAAAACTGGAAAGTTACACCCGACCCCTAGACTCGATTATGATACTGCACTAGGTGTCGGATTGGGCTGTCTTTGATGTACCAATTAGTGAGATCCTTAGTGGGGGTCAAAACCTGGGTATGTTGGGACAGTCTGACAATTCATTTGAGTGGGTGATCATAGTGACAGGATCAGCCCCTTTGTTCGACAAAGGTAAGGATCGGGGATGCACTCTCACTGATGGAAACCAAGACTGCCGGTAGCCGATTTCAATCATTGAAATTTGTCTTGCAAAATATATTTTATATGATATATAAAAGTATATATATTATGGTTTCGAAATGATTTGCAAAAGGTTTTAATTCCCGGGATCCATATTTGAGAGAGTGCAACATTGTTCCTTGTAGCCAAGGGAGAGGTCCTCTCTTGTCGGGCAGTGTATGATCATTATGAGCTGAGAGGTTAAGTGTAAGGCCATTGAGGATAATACCTGATGGGCTAATCTTGCATCTGCCCACAGTCCTTGGGTGTTACAAGGTCGTTTGGCCCAGGGACCACTTAGGGTAAATGTTGGGCCCATAGAGCCCATCTGATGGGTTTCAGGGGGTGCACTGTCCATAACAGTGTATTCGGCCAGACCTTGTAACAAAGGCTAGGCTGAACCCATGTGGCTGATGTGTAGATCAATGTTTGGGTCCCATGCCATACAAGGAAGCCCAACTGGGCAGTAGTTTGGAAGGCTAAATGAATACATAACCCCAAATGGGCCTTAAGCCCATTTCGAATTGGGCTAATTTGATTAGTTTTTAAGGGGCGAATTCTGAGATAAGATCAGCTGATAGGATTGGGCTCACACCATATCCACTCAGAGAGTCTAAGATCTAAATGAGATTTAGATTTGGAAACTTCCTAATTAGATTAGGAGCTGACCGATCTAATCTATAGATAAGATAAGGATTATCCCTTATCTTAAAGGGACTTCTAATTTAGATATGATTTGGGTTAGCAACTCCTAATGGGATTAGGAGCTGATCCTTTTAAGTCTATAAAAGGAAGAGGGGGCGGCAGCCTTTAGACACACAATCACCAATAACAGTCTTGTCTTCAGAGCTGAGATCACAGAAGAGAGAATTCTGCACCCTGCAAATATTCTCTAGCCGCCTCCTTCCTGCAGCTGCCGCCTATAGTAGTTCGATCTCCATTCCTTGGGAGAAATCAAGATTGGATCTTGATTCCAATCTTTTGGAGAAAAGATTGGTAGGAGTTGTATTCACAAGCCGTCCAGGTGATCCTTGAGAAGGATCAAGTTCTTTTGGAAGAACACTACTGATTCTGCTCCACCCTACACTGCACCATCTTCAGTGGGAGTAGATTTTGGATCCTACCTTGGGCGTGAACACCTGCATTGAGAGATATTATTTCTCTGTATTAGGTATTATCTCTCTCTCCTCCTTTTGGTTCAGATCTGATTCAGTTTATGGTTCAAGAATGATCATTGAAAATATGATTTTCTAAATAGGGAATTCGATTCCCAATTAGGGAAAGAAAAATTTTTGAAATTCGCCCCCTTTATTCTGCAATTTTTTGCATCTATGTGATGGATTTCCTATCTCTTCAATGGTATCAAAGCCCTGGTTCAAATCTTGAACCCTTCTGTTTCAGATCTGAACTTGCACAAATAGGGAGAAGGCGTTCTACTCAATTTGCGCAGATATGGGTTTTGGGAAATTTGTTCCCAAAACAGATGGGAAAATAATCTAAAATTAATTTTAAATAAATTTGATTATTATTTAGAATAGTTATTTATAATTTTCTTGATTTTTGGGCTGTTCGTACAAGAGGAGATCGTACTCTTGGTTTGCGTAGGGTGAACTGCAAGATTTGTAGTTTATTGAATTTATTTATTACATTTGGTCTTGAAATATTTTTTTTTATTTTTAAACTTAATGTATAGGCATTTGATCTGATGTAATAATTAATAGAAATAGGATTTCTATTTATTTTTAATTTTGGATCGAAGATGGTGGTGCAGAGAAGGAGATTTCACAGATGGGAGATTCGATATCTGCAATTTGCAGTTTGAGAAACTGCAATCTATGATCTAACCTCTGTTTTGCAGGATGGAGTGTGCGAACAGCCCTGATTAACTAATTCTTGATTTTCTTTTATCAGTTATTTAATTTCAGATTATTTTCTTGAATTAAGGATTTAATTAAAAATCAAACCCTAGACCCATTCGAACCAAGATTGGTTCAAACTGTTTGGACCAAATCTAGGGTTTAATCAAGGCTTAAAGTCAGCCCTAATTTTCCCACTAATGGGCCTGAGGATTGATATTTAATTAAATGGTTAATTCGGCCCAGCCTGTAAAGGCCCAGTTTTAAATAATTAAAATTGCTAAAAGACCACTTTAAAGGATAAAGCTATATGGTCCGAATTGTGTGACCCTAATTCAGCCCATATACTTAGATAATAATAATGGTTAATATTATAGAATTTTAACGGGCTTCCAATGGGCCTTACAGATAATTAATTGATTGGATCAATCTATTCCTACATGAGATGTATGAATGTGTGATGTGCTAGGTAAATGGGCTATAAGTATTTGGCTCATGCTCATTCGACAGTGGCTCTTGTGCACACCATGGATGAATGCACATCATTGCCATGGTGTCCCTTTTGGTCATTGGATGACCTCCCTCAGTGGTGGGCCCCACACCTCATCAAGAGGTTATGTGCGGAACCCTAGCCGATTAAAGGTCCACCGAAATCTGACTTTATTAAAGTCAGTGGGAGCCAGTATGGTTTGACCTAAATCAAACTAGGGCGTAATTATTTGTTCCCTCCCGCTAATATGAGTGCAGGTGATAGGGAGATTCATACGATGAACTCTCTAAAGGCCTTCCATCATTAGCATGAGGATGGGACCATCAGTAATGAGGAAACGCACCAGAAAATGGGTTATCCATTTGCTGTTAGGCATGTCTGAGTGTTTCATAAGATAATAGGGGCGTCATAGACCGATGTGGGAGGGGCTTCACCAGAAAATGGGAACTCTCTCACTGTACCTTGGCGTTCACGAATATGATGGGTAAGCACTCACTGGACAGAAAGGATTACCTAAAAATGGCTCTAAACCTTGTCTGACAGAGGCTAAAGGGAAAACTCATATGATGAGTGTATATGATCCTTCACAAAAAGATGGTGGGGTTATGCAGCTGAAACAGTTGGCTCCATGCATCTTATGTGATTTCCCACATTTCCAGAGACAACCCGTAGTCTCCATCACTGAGAAAGGAAGGAAATCTCAGAGATGAATAAATGGAAATGGATCATAGATTAAACACCATATCTATGAAATGAACATGAATCATTTCATGCCGACTAGTATAGGAACCTTATGCTGGTCCTAGCTTCTGAAAAGCTGGACAAAGTGGCAAAGAATCCTGCCCTGGAGCGTCCGGGTGACTGGGCTTCTGAGGCCCGAAAGAGAGACTATTAGGAATGGGAGGAGAAAAACTCCCTAGCCCGGGATTATCAGTGCCTCCTTGGACAACCCAATACAGAGGTAGTTCGATCAGATTGAATTTGCCAAGGACATATTGGACAGCCTGAGGACGATGTATGAAGAGCAAAATCGTTCTACTCGACCAAAGGTCTTGAAACAGTTCATGACCACTCAAATGTCCAAGGGCCAACAAGTTCACGACCATTGTCTTCGGATGATGGGTTACATCAACGAACTGGAGGCTCTTGGATCCGGGCTGGACATCGCAACCTAGATAGAGGCTATCCTTAATTCTTTGTCTCCTTCCTTTAATCCGTTCACCATGAACTACAACATGAACAAGCTGAATGTCAGCTTGCAAGAGCTCAACAATATGTTGCAAAGAGCTGAAGAACAGATTAAAAAGGATGAGCCTGTAGCTATGCTTGTTGAAGCTAGCAAAACGGGCAAGAGAAAAAGGAAGGCAAAGAAGCCTCAGAAGAAAACCACTAAGAGCAAAAAGCAGAAAAAATACAAAGCATCAAATGCCTGTCACTTCTGCAAGAAGACCGGCCACTGGAAAAAGAATTGTCCTGCCTACCTGGAATCCAAGAAAGTTAATTTCGAAACTTGTGTTATAGAAACCAATTTATTGGTAGCTTCTGCGTCTTGGTGTATTGACTTTGGGGCTTCAACTCATGCGTGTAACTCACTGCAGGGGTTGAAGGTAAGTAGAGGGCTGAGTGAAGGAGAAGTCACTCTCTACTTGGGGACTACTACAACTGTTGCAGCCGCGGCAATCGGAACCATGGAGTTAATTTTTAGAGAAGGAAAAGTTGCACTGAAAGATTGCCTTTATGTACAAAACTTAAGAAGAAATTTGATTTCTATTTCAAAATTGTGTGCAAATGGTTATTCTGTCTTCTTTAGTAATACGATTACTATTAAAAGAAATAACAAATTCATCGCATACGGGGAACTGGAGAACGGTCTCTATGTTCTACATCCTTCTCTAGAAAATAACATAACCGAAACTACGTTGGCTGAAATCCCCAAGAAGAGAGCCCGTGATACAGTTAATCCCACATGTCTGTGGCATTACCAACTTGGCGACATCGGTGTTGACCGAATCACAAGGTTGGTAAATGATGGTCCCTTGGATTTTCTAACTGTAGAAGATCTTCCCACTTGTGAGCCTTGCCTACAAGGCAAGATGATGAAACGACCATTTAACGGTAAGCTTGAAAGATTTACAGGCACTCTTGACCTAATACATATTGATATATGTGGTCCCCTGAGTGTTAGGACATGGAATCAACATGTGTATTTCATCACCTTCACAGATGATTTCTCACGATATGCTTACGTGTACCTAATGAGACACAAGTCTGAATCCTTTGAAAAGTTCAAAGAGTTTAGACAAGAGGTCGAGAAATAGTTGGGGAGAGAAATTAAAGCCCTTCGATCAGATCGAAGTGGTGAGTATCTCTCTGACAAATTCAGGAACTACTTAAAGGACAATGCGATAGTATCACAATTAGCTCCTCCTGCTACACCACAACTTAACGGTGTTTCAGAGAGGAGGAATATGACCTTATTGGATATGGTCCGATCACTTCTCATACTCTTAGAGTTACCCACATCCTTTTGGGGTTACGCATTAGAGACTGTGATTTACGTGCTGAATCGAGTTCCAACCAAACCGGTTTTGAACACTCCATATGAACTTTGGACCGAAAAGAAACCAAGTGTCAGACACTTGAAGATTTGGGGTTGTCCAGCACACGTTAAAAGAATGAGTGCGGACAGGTTGGAATCCAAGACCATCCGTTGCCTATTTGTAGGCTACCCAAAAGGCTCTATAGGTTACCTTTTCTATGCCCCAAGTGAGCAGAAAGTGTTCTGCAGTCGAAATGCCCAGTTCTTGGAGACCGATTATATCCTAGACACCCATCGTCAAGAAATTGTTCTTAATGAGGAGAGCTCAGGAGCAGTGGGAGATGTCCCACAAGTTCCAGGTAGTGACCAACCTAGAAAATTCACTCGGGTATCCAGGCCACCAGTCCATTATGGTTATGACCAGGATAGTTACCTGGTGGAAACCTTGACTAGTGAGGAGGATCCCGTGACTTACGTGGAAGCTATGTTGGACATAGATTCCTAGAAGTGGGTGGAGGCCATGAGAGTCGGGATGGACTCAATGGAGACCAATGGAGTCTAGACTCTAGTAGATCCGCCCTCCGGGGTAAAAGCAATCGGTTGCAAATGGATTTACAAGAGGAAGAAGGGCCTCGATGGTAGGGTTGAGACCTTCAAAGCTCATCTGGTGGCGAAAGGGTACACTCAGAAAGAGGGCATTGATTATAAGGAAACCTTTTCGCCTGTGGCCATGCTTAAATCCATTAGGATCCTGCTAACTGTAGCAGCGTACCATGATTATGAGATTTGGCAAATGGATGTCAAGACTGCATTCTTGAATGAAGATCTTACTAAAGATATCTATATGCAGCAGTAGCAAGGCTTCATAGCTACGGGTCAGGAAAACATAGTATTTAAACTTAATAGATCAATTTATGGACTTAAGCAAGCTTCTAGAAGTTGGAACATCCGTTTTGACTCTGCCGTCAAATCATTTGATTTCGAGCAAAATCCGGATGAACCCTGTGTTTATAGGAAGTACAGTGGAATGTTGACTACGGTGAAAGTATGGCTTTCACAGCAATTCTCCATGAAAGATCTTGGAGAAGCCTTCTATATATTGGGCCTTCGACTCTATAGAGATAGATCAAAGTGGATAATAGGATTATCCCAATCTGCCTACATTGACAAAATAGTCAAAAGATACAGCATGGAAAACTCCAAGAAAGGAAATGTTCCTTTCAGGCACGGAGTCACTCTCTCCAAGAAGATGTCTCCCAAGACTTCTGAGGAGATTGATGGCATGAAAGACATTCCCTATGCCTCTACCGTAGGGAGCATCATGTATGCCATGCTGTGCACTCGCCCTGACATTGATCTGTCAGTGAGTGTGGTAAGCAGATTTCAGGCCAACCCAGGGCAAGAGCATTGGACTGCTGTGAAAAACATACTTAAGTACCTTTGAAGGACAAAAGAGTTTTGTCTAGTATTCGATGATAGCTCACTACAGATCCAAGGGTATACTGATGCCGATTTCTAGTCGAATCTAGATGATAGAAAGTTTACATATGGATATGTTTTCATGATAGGATCGTGTGCTGTTTGCTGGAAAAGCAGCAAACAGGGGTCCACTACAGACCACGACCGAGGCCAAGTACATTGCCGCAAGTGAGGCTGCCAAAGAAGCTGTGTGGATGAAGAAGTTCGTTCACGAGTTGGGAGTAGTTCCGTCCAACATGTCACCCATTCCATTGTTGTGTGACAACAATGGAGCTATTCCTCAGGCTAAGGAGCCACGAGCTCACTCGAAGTTGAGGCACATCGAGAGGAAGTACCTTGTAATGAGGGAGATTGTTGATAGAGGGGGCATCCTGATTTAGAAGGTAGCGTCAGTGGAAAATGTAGCAGACCCATTGACAAAGCCACTGTCACAGAAAGTGTTTGAGAAACACGTGGAAAGCATGGGACTCTGGGTAGTACTTGATTGGACCTAAGTGCAAGTGGGAGCTGTTAGATAGTTTTGTATGCCCTTAGCTTCAATCCAAATTGATGTACTTTATGAGTTTATTGTAGTTGAATAAAAGTGCATATTTGATTCATGTTCCCTTGGTATGTTTCTGTGTAATACCCTTAAACTGGACACTTAATGAGACTCGTGTTAGTTTAGAATGTTCATAGCCAGTGGGTTGGTCTGGGGAAACCTATCCTGACAAGGTTGACACTGTGGTGCCACCAAGTCGGTTGGGGTGGCTTGTCTCATCTACCGGGGTGAGACCCTAGGCACATACAGTGTGGGATTAATTGAATCTTTGAACTGGACCAGATTTCCAGTATTGCCCTGGACCTTGGAGATTGATGGGCAAAATTGGAAAGTTACACCCGACCCCTAGACTCGACAATGATACTGCACTGGGTGTCAGATTGGGCTGTCTTTGATGTACCAATCAGTGAAATCCTTAGCGAGAGTCAAAACCTGGGTATGTTGGGATAGTTTGAGAATTCATCTGAGTGGATGATCATAGTGATAGGATCAGCCCCTTTGTCTGACAAAGGTAATGATCGGGGATGCACTCTCACTGATGGAAACCAAGACTACCGGCAACCGATTTCAATCGTTGAAATTTGTTTTGCAAAATACATTTTATATGAGATATAAATGTATTTATATTGTGGTTTTGAAATGATTTGCAAAATGTTTTAATTCCTGGGATCCATACTTGAGAGAGTGCAACACTGTTCCTTGCAGCCGAGGGAGAGGTCCTCTCTTGTCGGGTAGTGTATGATCATTATGGGCTGAGAGGTTAAGTGTAAGACCGTTGAGGATAATACCTGATGGGCTAATGTTGCATCTGCCCACAGTCCCTGGGTGTTACAAGGTCATTTGGCCTAGGGACCACTTAGGGTAAGTGTTGGGCCCATAGAGCCCATCTGATGGGTTTCATGGGGTGCACTGTCCATAACAGTGTATTCGGCCAGGCTTTGTAACAAAGGCTAGGCTGAACCCATGTGGCTGATGTGTAGATCAATGTTTGGGTCCCACACCATACAAGGAAGCCCAACTGGGTAGCAGTTTGGAAGGCTAAATGAATACATAACCCTAAATGGTTCTTAAGCCCATTTCGAACTGGGCTAATTTGATTAGTCTTTAAGGGGTGAATTCTGAGATAAGATCAGCTGATAGGATTGGGCCCACACCCTATCCACTCAGAGAGTCCAAGATCTAAGTGAGATTTAGATTTGAAATCTTCCTAATTTGATTAGGATCTCACTGATCTAATCTACAGATAAGATAAGGATTATCCCTTATCTTAAAGGGACTTCTAATTCAGATATGATTTGGGTTAGCAACTCCTAATGGGATTAGGAACTGATCCCTTTAAGTCTATAAAAGTAAGAGGGGGTGGCAGCCTTTAGACACACAATCACCAATAACAGTCTAGTCTTCAGAGCTGAGATCACAGAGGAGAGAATTCTGCACCTTGCAAATTCTCTCTAGACGCCTCCTTCTTGCAGCCGCCACCTATAGCAGTTCGATCTCCATTCCTTGGGAGAAATCAAGATGGGATCTTGATTCCAATCTTTTGGAGAACAGATTGGTAGGAGTTGTATTCACAAGCCGTCCAGGTGATCCTTGAGGAGGATCATGTTCTTTTGGAAGAACACTACTGATTCTGCTCCACCCTGCACTACGCCATCTTCAGTGGGAGGAGATTTTGGATCGTACCTTGGGCGTGAACACCTCCATTGAGAGATATTATTTCTCTGTATCAGGTATTATCTCTCTCTCCTCCTTTTGGTTTAGATCTGGTTTAGTTTATGATTCAAGAACGATCCTTGAAAATATGATTTTCTAAAGGGGGAATTCAATTCCCAGTTGAAGGAAAAGAAAAATTTTTGAAATTTGCCCCTTTATTCCATAGTCTTGGGCGTCCATGTGATGGATTTCCTATCCCTTCAAACATTGACCATTTACAGGAAGCCAATTTCCAAAAGACAGGTGGGATAAGCCTTGGAACATAAGAAACCACCACTGTGAACACAAGGCATGCAAGATCTGTACAAAGCTACAAAATAGGAAAAATCCCCAGACCCTCCGCACACATGTGAATTCATTGCAAAAGCCTAAAATGAGAGGGCGAAGTGCATATCGATAAGTTCCCTCTTACCGATAAGTAGGGGGACAAATATAGGTATATAGAGTCTGCTCAGACCCTTAGAGAGAACTAAACACTAAATTAACACCATGGGGTTGCATGCGAACAACACATAATCTACTTGCCCACTGCGATGAACTCGTAATGCACCACAGGTTCTGCGATGAACTCACAGAGCACATCGCAGAACCATGATAAACCCGTGGTTCACTGCATGCTTAGGAGCCCATTCGTGACTCAAGCCAAGAGAAACCTAGGCTAATCCCTTGGTGTGGCTTGTGTGTGCCCAAATCTGCAATAAACCCACAACCTATCAAAAAGACATGGAGAGCGCCACATAAGGTTAATAGGATGCCGCCCGCTGGGAAATGACGTCCTTAAATTTCATGTCAATTAAATAAAGTGCACAAGAGGAAGTAGCACGCGTATGTAAGAGGGATTTTGAGGGGAAGGAAAGCCGATCCTTAGGAAAATCCTCATGAGACACGTGGTGAAATGCAAGTGGTGCACCTAATGATTGACAATGAATCCAATATTCCCTTTCCCGATAGGAGAAAAGCACCTTTATCTCCTACCTTTTAGGATCTTAGGATCTCCCTCATAAATAGAGATCCTCCTTGTATTGAAATTAATTTGGTATTCAGCTTTCAACATCCAACACTCTTGCACTCTCTTGCTCTAATCCCATACCCAAGTATCCTTTCATCAAAAGCCAATCTTCCCACTTCTCGTATTTTCTCTGTCTTCCAAAGAGTCTGTTCCCCATCCAAGCCTTACCCTACCTACACTCCCAAAAGAACCCGTTACAATAGAGCACAAGCCAAACCCAACATGGCCAACCGAATTGGGAACCAACAAAACCATGCAAGGTTGGCCGAATTAGTCATTTAGTAACTGAAATAACAAAACTTAGAAATAAGTGATCCACTTTCTTTAATGAATCCAACCAAAGCAATCAAGACATTGCCAGAAGAAATCCATCTAAGCGAAACATAGCTCAAATTAATCCAAACTATGCAAAATTATCCAAACCGACCTAACCTATTGAGACAAAGCTAAATTAAAGTCAACAATGCTAAACAAGATGTAGACAATTTTAGATTACTACATTCCAAACCGACCTATCCTGATACAAATGAATCCAACTCAACATAGATAAAACCATCTGGTAGACATCAAATATATCTGTCATAATGAAACCCATTCTTCCAAATCCCACTAAACTAAGTCCTGCCAAATCGTAGTAGAGCCAACTACACATTATCCAAAACTAACCTAGCCCTGGCCAACCAACCAACCATCAGTCAAATCCAAACAAACTAACCAAGCTTATTAGAATAATAAACTCCCTTTACAAGCTGAAACGAACCCAACACACCTTGATAAAGTAGGAAATCAACTTAGCTCCTTCAGAATATAAAACCAGGACTATTCAAAGGAAAATAAAACCAAAAAACCTAAATTAATGTAAAAAATCCCATCTAAAAAATCTAAAAGAATTAAAGCAAAAACTTTAACATAATAAATCCCACCTACAAGAATAGAGCTTATTACAAATCTAATCTCACTATTCTAACTGAAACAAACCCATCATAACTTATGCCACTAGCCGGATAATCTCACAATTCTAAGTTAAACAAACCCAACATATTTAAAGAAACTATGAAATCAAGTTAACCCCATCTGAAAATGAAACTTGACGTACTCAAATCAAAACAAAGCTGATAAACGAGGATCATTCAACTCAAACCTATTTAAACACCGTAAAAAAACACGTACTGAAAACTTGACATAATCACATCAACCTACTGGAACCAAGGGTATTAAAACCATAAAGTCAATATTTTTATTCAATCTCATCTTACCTAGATAAGCAAAATCCACTCACTGAGACTTATAAGTGCCAAACATAACCTATAGGAACAGATTCAAGTTAATTTGCATGGCCACATAAACATTCTTGTGCCAAACGAACTTTCCTAGACTTCTAAATATCAAAAAAGAAGTTTTCATATTTTGAAACCAAAATTATTCCTAGCACTTACAATTACACAATCAGTTGATTCATTGAAAACCCTAAGGGGTAACACATTATTAGTTGCAAAATATAAAATGCTATTACCTTAAATGTATTAAAAGAATCCTCCCAAAGGAATCCGTTTCAACATAGTACAAACCAAACCCAACCTGGACAACCTAAATTGTAACAAAAAAAACCATGCAAGGTAAACCATGCAAGGTCACCTGAATTTGTCACTCAACAACCGATATAACAAAATCCTAGAAAGAAGTGATCCACTTTATTTAAGAAATACAACCAAGGCTATCAAGACATTGCTAGAAGAAAGCCATCTAAGCAAAGCGTAGCTAAATTGACCTAACCTATTGAGAAAGCTAAATTATAGTGAACAAAGCTGAAACATGATGTGGACAATTTCAGATTACTAACTTCTAAACCATCCTATTATGTTACAAATGAATCCAACTGAACCTAGATAAAACCATTTGGAAGACATTGAATACATCTAATGTAATCACACCCATTCTTCCAAATCCCACGAAACTGAGTCTTGCCAAACCGTGGTAGAGCCAACTACACTTTATCCAAAACTAACCAAGCCCTGGCCAACCAACTAACCATCAATCAAATCCAAACCAAAAAACCAAGATTATTAGAAAAATAAACTCCCTTTACAAACTGAAATGAACCCATCATACCTAGATAAACTAGGAAATCAGCTTAGCTCCTTTAGAAAATAAAACGAGACTTTTCAAAGGAAAATAAAACCAATGAAACTAAATCAATCTAAACAATCCCATCTAAACAATCGAAAATAATTAAAGCAAAAACTTCACATAATAAATTTAACCTACAAGAACAGAGCTTATTACAACTCTAATCTCACTATTCTAACTGAAACAAACACATCACAAGTTATACCACTGGCCGGATAATCTCACAATTCTGAGTTAAACAAACCCAACATATTTAAGGAACTATGAAATCAAGTGAACCTGATATAAAAATGAAAGTTGACCTACTCAAATCAAAACAAAGCCGATAAACATGGATCATTCCAAACAAACCCATTTAAACAACGTAAAAAAGCACGGAGCGCAAACTTGACATAATCACATCAACCAACCGGAACCAAGGGCATTACAACCCTAAAGTCACTATTTTAACTTAGTCAAACCCATCAAACCTAGATAAGCTAAATCCACCCACTGAGACTTATATGTGCTAAACATAACCTATAGGAATAGATTCAAGCTAATCCACATTGGCCACATAAATATTCTTGTGCCAAACGAACTCGCTTAGACTTCTAAAAACCAAAAAAGAAGTTTTCATATTTCGAAGCCAAAATTATTCAAAGCACTTGCAATTACTAAATCAGATGATTCATCAAAAACCCTAAGGGATAACACTTTATTAGTTGCCAAATATAAAACACTAATACTATCAACCTCTTAAAAGAATCCCGTTTCAGCAAAAGCACAAACCAAACCCAAAATGGTCAACCCAAATTGGAACCAACAAAACCATGCAAGGTCGCCTAAATTTTTCATTCAGCTACTAATATAACAAAAGCCTAGAAAGAAGTGGTCCACTTTATTTAAGAAATACAACCAAATCTATCAAGACATTTCCAGAAGAAATCCATCAAAGAAAAACGTAGCTAAAATTAATTTGAACTATCCAAGATTTTCCAAACCGTCCTAACCTATTGAGACAAAGCTAAATTAAAGTGAACTAAGTTGAAACAAGATGCAAACAATTTTAGGTTACTTACTTTCAAACCATCCTATGCTGATACAAATGAATCCAATTGAACCTAGATAAAACCATCTGGTAGACCTTGAATATATCTAATGTAATCACACTCATTCTTCCAAATCCCACGAAACTGAGTCCTGCCAAACCATGGTAGAGCCAACTACACATTATCCAAAACTAACCTAGCCCTGGCCAACCAACTAACCATCAATCAAATCCAAACAAACTTACCAAGATTAATAGAAAAATAAACTCCCTTTACAAACTGATATGAACCCAACATACCTAAATAAACTAGGAAATCAACCTAGCTCCTTTAGAAAATAAAATCAGGACTATTCAAAGGAAAATAAAACCAAATAACCTAAATCAATCTAAAAAGTCCCATCTAAACAATCTAAAACAATTAAAGCAAAAACTTTACATAATAAATTTAACCTACAAGAACAGAGCTTATTACAACTCTAATCTCACTATTCTAACTAAAACAAATCCATCATAACTTATACCACTGGCCGGATAATCTCACAATTCTAAGTTAAACAAACCAAACATATTTAAAGAAACTATGAAATCAAGTCAACCCCATCTAAAAATGAAACTTGACCTACTCAAATCAAAATAAAGCCGATAAACAAGGATCATTCCAAACAAACCCGTTTAAACAACGTAAAAAGACACGAAGCAAAAACTTGACATAATCACATCAACCAATTGGAACCAAGGGTATTACAACCCAAAAGTCACCATTTTAACATAGTCAAACCCATCTTACCTAGATCAGCTAAATCCACTCACAGAGACTTATATGTGCCAAACATAATCTATAGGAACGGATTCAAGTTAATGTGCAATAGCCACACAAACGTTCTTGTGCCAAACAAACTCACCTAGACTTCTAAATACCAAGAAAGAAGTTTTTGTAATTCAAATCCAAAATTATCCAGCACTTACAATTACTCAATCAGAAGATTCATCGAAAACACTAAGGGATAACACATTATTAGATGCAAAATATAAAACGCTATTACTCTCAACCTATTAAAAGAATCCCCCATAAGAATTTGTTTCAGCAAAGCATAAACCAAACCTAACATAGCCAACCCAAATAGGAACCAACAAAACCATGCAAGGTCGGCTGAATTTGTCATTCAACAATTGATATAACAAAAGCCTAGAAAGAAGTGATCCACTTGATTTAACAAATCCAACCAAAACTTTGAAGACATTGCCAGAAGAAAGACATCAAAGCAAAACATAGCTGAAATTAATCCAAACTATCCAAGATTATCCAAACCAACCTAACCTATTTAGACAAAGCAAAATTTAAGTCAACAAAGCTGAACAAGATGAAGACAATTTTAGATTAATCACTTCCAAATCAACCTTTCTTGATACAATTGAATCCAATTCAACATAGATAAAACCATCTGATGGACATTGAATGTGAAGGGATGAGAGATCCATCATATGGATGGTCGAACCCTGTAGGAAGGTTGGGCAAAATTTCAAAAGTTTCTCTCTCTCCCATGTGGGAATCACATTCCCTATTTTAGAAATTGCATTTTTAAGGATCAATCTTGAACCCAAAACAGACATGATCTGAAACCAAAAGGGAGTGGAGGGATATGCCTGATATGAGGTAGTAATAACCTCCAATGAAGGTGTTCACGTCCAAGGAAAAATCCAAAGACTGCTTCCACCGAAGATGACACGGTGCGGGATGAAGCAGAGACAGCAGGGTGGTTCTTCAGCAAGAACCGAATTCTTCAGAAAGAATCAGATGAAGGGATAGTGAGCACGACTTCATATTACCTTTTCTGCAAAAAGGTAATATCAAGAACCCTTTTGGATCACTCCCACAGGTGGAGATCAAACTAGTATGGCGGCAAGAGCAAGAGAGAAGAAGGCAGTGCAGTAAAACTGTGTTGTCTCTCTTTGGAAATCAACATTCTATTAGATGATTTCTGTTGCGTATGAGGGTTCGCCCTACTCTCCTATTTATAGCCTTAAAGAGAGGTTCTCCTAATCTCATTAGGAGTTTCCTAATCCAAATCTTGTATTTGGATCTAGACTCTCTTTAAGAGATAAGGATAATCCCTTATCTTATTTGAGATTAAAATCAGCCATCCTAATCTAATTAGGAGTTTCCTGATCCAAATCTTTATTTGGGTTTGGACTCTCTAAGTGGATAGGGATAATCCCTTATCCTATCTATTGATCTAAATCCTAGAACTTCCCCCTTTTTATTAATCTCATTAATCCAGTTTGAATTGGGCTTTAGGCCCATTAAGTCTATCTGCTCACTTACCCTCCAAACTGCTGCCCAGTTGGATATCCTTGTATCACATGGGACCCAAATATTGATCTATACATCAGCCACATGGGTTCAGCCAAGTCTCTGTTACAGGGCCTGGCTGAATTCACTGTAGGAAATAGTGAACCCTTGAGTCCATCGCCATGGGCTCTTACTGGGCCCAACATTTACACTAAATGGTCCTTGGGTCAAGCCACCTTATAAAAACCCAAGGACTGTGAGCAAATGCAAGATTAGCCCATCAGGTATTACCTTCAATGGTCTTACACTTAACCTCTTAGCCCATAATGATCAAACATTACCCAACATGTGTGGACCTCTCCCTCGGCTGCAAGGTACAGTGCTGCACTCTCTACTGACATGGATCCCGGGAATTATAACCTTTTCTAACATTTCGAAACCATAATATATATATGTATATATCTCTATATAAATATATTTTGCAAAACAAATTTCAACGATTGAAATCAATTGCTGGTAGTTTAGGTTTCCATCAAGAGAGTGCATCCTCGATCATTCACTTTGTCTGACCAAGGGGCTGATCTTGTCACTATGATCAACCCACTCAGATGAATTCTTAAACTGTCCCAACATACATAGGTTTTGACCCCCTCTAAGGATTTTACTGATGGGCATATCAAAGGCAGCCCAATCCGATACTTAGTGTAATATCATAATTGAGTCTAGGGGTTAGGTGTAACATTCCGATTTTGCCCATCTAACTAAAAGGTCCAGGGAAATATTGGAATTCTGGTCCAGTTCAGGGTTTCAAGAAAACCCACACTGCATGTACCTTAGGTCTCACCTTGGCAGCTAAGACAAGCCACCCCAACCAACTTGGAGGCACATTAGTGTCAGCCTTGATAGGATAAATCTCCCCAGATCTATCCAATGTTTGTGAAGATTCTAAACTAACACGAGTCTCACATGTGTCCAGTTTAAGGGTATTACATAGAAACACACCATAATAACATGAATCAAATATGTACTTTATTTATTTACATTAAATGTCATAATGTACATTAAATGTCCAATCTGGTATAAGCCGGAATCCCATGCTTTCCACGTGTTTCTCAAACACTTTTTGTGTCTGTGGCTTAGTCAATGGGTCTGCTACATTTTCCGCTAATTCTACCTTCTGAATTAGGATGTTCCCTCTTCCAACTATCTTCTGTAGTACATGATACTTCCTCTCAATGTGCTTTGACTTTGAGTGGGTTCGTGGCTCCTTAGGCTGAGCAATGGCTCCAGTGTTGTCACACAACAATGGAATGAGTGATGTACTGGATGGAATTACTCCTAATTCATGATAGAACTTCTTCATCCATACGGCTTCTTTGGTAGCTTCACTTGCAGCAATATATTCGGCTTCAGTTGTGGAATCCACCGTGGACCCCTGTTTGCTGCTTTTCTTGCAAACAGTACACGATCTTATCGTGAAAATATAACCAGATGTAAACTTTTTATCATCTAAATTGACTAGAAGTCGACATCAGTATACCCCTAGATCTGTAAACTACCATTGAATAGACAACACTCTTTTGTCCTTTGAAGGTATTTTAATATATTTTTCATAGCAGTCCAATGCTTCTACCCTAGGTTTGACTGGAATCTGCTTACAACATTCACTGCTTGAGAGATGTCAGGATGAGTGCACAATATGACATACATGATGCTCTCCCTATGGATGAGGCATAGGGAACGTCTTTCATGCCCTCAATCTCTTTGCGAGTCTTGGGAGACATATCCTTGGAGAGAGTGACTCCATGCCTAAAAGGAACATTTCCTTTCTTGGAGTTCTCCATGCTGTATCTCTTGACTATTTTGCCAATGTAAGCAGATTGGGATAATCCTTTTATCCTCTTTGATTTATCTTTATAGAGCCGAAGGCCCAGTATGTAGAAGGCTTCTCCAAGATCTTTCATGGAGAATTGCTATGAAATCCATACTTTCACCATAATCAACATTCCTACATCATTCCCAAAGAGTAGAATGCCATATACATATAGAACCAGGAACGTAACCTTATCCCCACTAGATTTCCTATAAACACAGGGCTCATCCGAGTTTTGCTCAAAGTTAAACTGTTTGATGGTAGAGTCAAACCAGATGTTCCAACTCCTAGAAGCTTGCTTAAGTCCATATATGGATTGGTTTAGTTTACATACCAAGTGTTCCTGGCTTGCAGCTATGAAATCTTGTTGTTGCTGCATATAGATATCTTCAGTAAAATCTCCATTCAAGAACCTAGTTTTGACATCCATTTTCCAAATCTCATAATCATGGTACACTACTGCAGATAGTAGGATCCAAATGGACTTAAGCATGGCCACATGCAAAATGTTTTTTTCATAATCAATTCCTTCTTTATGAGTGTAGCCTTTCACCACAAGAATAGTCTTGTAGGTCTCAACCTTGCCATCAGGGCCCTTCTTCCTCTTATAGATCCATTTGCATCTAATTGCTTTTACCCCAGGGGGCGGATCTACCAAAGTCCATACTCCATTGGTCTCCTTGAATCCATTTCACCTCTCTTGGCATCTACCCAATTCAAGGAGCTTATGTCCAACATAGCTTTCCATATAAATCACGAGATCCTCCTCACTAGTCGTGACTTCCACCAAGTAACTTTCTTGGTCATAGTCGAAACAAACTAGAGGCCTGGAAACCCAGGTAGATCTCCTAAGTTGGTCATTAACTGGAGCTTGTGGGACATCTCCCACTACCCCTAAGCTCTCCTCATCAAGAACAACTTCTTGATGATGATTGTTCAGGATGTAATCATCTTCCAAAAATGGGCATTTCAACTACAAAACACCTTCTGTTCTCCTGGGTCATAGAATAAGTAACCCACTGAGCCTTTGGGGTAGCCTATGAATAGGCAACGAATGGTCTTAGATTCCAATTTTCCTGCACTCATTCTTTTAACATGTGCTGGACAATCCCAAATCTTCAAGTGTCTCACACTTGGTTACTTACCAGTCCAAAGCTCATAGGGAGTCTTCGGAACTAATTTGGTTGAAACTGGTTCAACATGTATATCGTAGTCTGTAATGCATAACCCCAAAAGGATGTGGGTAATTCTGTGTGTACAAGAAGTGATCGGACCATATCCAATAAAGTCTGGTTCCTCCTCTCTGACACACTGTTTAGCTGTGGTGTAGCAAGAGGTGATGCTATCCCATTGACCCTTAAGTAGTCCTTGAATTTGTCAAAGAGATACTCACCACATCGATCTGATCGAAGGGTCTTAATTTCTCTCCCTAACTATTTCTCGACCTCTTGTTTGAATTCTTTGAACTTTTCAAAAGATTCAGACTTATGTCTCATTAGGAACATGTAACCATACTGTGAATAATCATCAGTAAATGTTATGAAGTAAACATGCTATTTATGTGTCCAAACATTCATGGGACCACATACATCAATATGTATAAGGTCAAGTGTGTCTCTCGATCTTTCAGGCTTACCGTTAAATGGCCATTTCATCATCTTACCTTGAAGGCAATGTTCATAGGTTGGAAGATCTTCTATAGTTAGAAAATTCAAAGGACCATCCTTTACCAACCTTGTGATATGATCTATGTTAATGTGGCCAAGTCGGTACTGCCACAGGCATGTGGGATTATGTGTATCACAGGTTCTTTTCTTGGGGATATCATCCGACGTAGTTTCGGTTATATTTGTTTCCAGATAAGGATGGAGAATATAGAGACCATTCTCACGTCTCCATATGTGAGGAATTTGTTATTTCTTTTAATAGTAATCATATTACTAAAGAGAACAAAATTTCAATCTGCACACAGTTTTGAAACAAAAATCAAATTTATTCTCAAATTCGGTACATAAAGACAATATTTTAATGTAATTAATCCTTCTTTGAAATACAATTCTATAGTCCCTATGGCTGTAGCTGCAACACTTGTAGAAGTCCCCAAGTAAAGAATCACCTCTCCATCACTCAGTCTTCTACTTGTCCTGAACCCCTACAATGAGTTACACGCATGAGTTGATGCCCAGAGTCAATACACCAGGAAGCAGAAGTTACCAACAAATTGGTTTCTATGACAAAGGATTCAAAATTACCTTGTTTATTGGTCTCCAGGTACTGAGGACAATTCCTCTTCCAGTAGTCGGCCTGCTCGTAGAAGTGACAAGCATCTGATGCTTTGTCCTTCCTCTACCTTTTGGTCTTGTTGACTTTCTTCTAAGGCTTCTTCTTTTCCTTCCTCTTCTTCTTGCCCAATTTGTCAACTTCAACAAGCATGGAAATGGCCTCATCTTTCTTTATCAGTTCCTCAGCCCTTTACAACATATTGTTGAGTTCCTGGATGCTAACATTTAGCTTGTTTATGATGAACTGATTGAAGGAAGGAGGAAAAGAATTTAAGATGGCATCCACCTTGGTGACATGGTCAAACTCGGTTCCTAGAGCCTCAAGTTCATTGATGTATCCCATCATCTTAAGACAATGGTCATGAACTTGTCGGTTCTTGGACATCTATGCGGTCATGAACTGTTTCAAGACCTTCTGATGAGTAGAACAATTCTGCTCCTCATATATCATTCTCAGACTATCCAAGATATCGTTGGATCATTCGATATGGTCAAACTGTTGCTGTATCGGACTGTCTAAGGAGGCTATGATGTAGCAACGGGCGAGAGAACTTTTCTCTTCCCATTCTTGATAGTCCCTCCTACGGGCCTCAGAAGCCCTATCACTCGGACGTTCCGGGGTAGGGTTTTTAGGTACCTTGTCCAAATTCTCAAACGTCAGGACCAGCATAAGGTTATGGTACCGGTCAGCATAATTTGGTTCCTTAAGCTTGTTGTCGTCCAACAATTTAGAGAATTGTCCGTTTGCCATTTCTGATAAAGGCAAAGCAAATATTAGTCCACAACCTTATTTGATTCATATTATCTACATGGATATGACTTTTAATCTATGTTCCATTTCTATCTATTCATATCCAGATTTCCCTCCTATCTCAGTGACGAAGACTGCGAATTATGTCTCTAGAAATGTGGGAAATCACATAGGGTGCATGGAGCCAACTGTGAATGATCACATGCATTTATCTTATGAGCTTTCCCTTTGGCCTCTGTCAGACAAGGTTCATTGCGATTTTAGGTTAAACCCTTCTATCTAGTGAGGGCTCACCCATCATATTTGTGAATGCCAAGGTACCATGAGATAGTCTTCCGTTTTAGGATAGACCCCTCCCACATCAGTCTATGATGCCCCTATCATCTTATGAAACAATCCAACAGATCCAACAACAAATGGATAACCCAATTTTATGGTGTATTTCCTCATTACTGAAGGACCCATCATCATGCTAATGATGGAAGGCCTTTAGAGAGTTCATCATTTGAATCTCCCTACACATGCACTCATATTTCAGTGGAGGGAACGAAATATTACGCCCTAGTTTAATTTAGGTCAAACCAAAGTTGCTCCCACTGGCTTTCATAAAGCCAGATTTAGATGGGCCCTAAACGGCTAGGGTTCCGCACGATTCCTCTTGGGGAGGAAGCTAGAGTGGGGCCCTCCATGAAGAGAGATCATCCTATGATCTTAAAGACACCATGGCAATGATGTGCATTCAGCCATGGTGTGCACAAGAGCCACTATCGAATCAGCATGGGCCAAGTACTTATGGCCCATGAACGTTGCACATCACACATCCACACATCACATGTAGGAAAATCATAATTGATCCAATCAATTAAGTAATTATAAAACCCATGATTAAAGCGCATAAAAATTCATAAAATTACTGATTATTATTATCTAGGTATATGGGTTGAATTGCAAAGAGCAGTTTGGTCCATATAGCTTTTATGCTGAAATGGGATAAAGTAGTTTTAACATATTAAAACTGGGTTTTACAAGTGTGGGATGAATCGCATCTTGCAATTAACCATCAACTCCTGGTCCCATATGTGAAATTTTAGGGCTGAGAACAGCCCTTATCGTACCACAGATTTGGTCCAACCAGTTTGGTCCAATCTGGTTCGAATGTGTATAGGGTTTGATTTTTAATTCAAGATTTAATTCAAGAACGTGATCTGCAATTAAATTACTGACACAAGACATTCAAGAATCAGAAGGATGGATGTTCATAGGACTACTACCCTACAAAAGAAAAGTTAGATCGCAACATGCAGTTTCCAAAACTATAAATCGCAGATAGTCGAACCCTAATCTGCGAAATTCTCCTCCTTGCACTTTCTGCTTCAACTTTGAATGGAATAAAATAGAAAACCTAATTTCTATTAATATTATATCAAAATTGAATTCCTATACAATATGTCTAAAAATTAAAATAATTAATTATAGACCAGGAATGAAAAAGAACAGTAAATGCACAAATTTCTTGCGCCATTAAGGATTTTGATCTCCATCGTACGAACAACCCAAAAATCAAGAAAAAAATATATAGAACAAGTCTAAATATAATTCAGATTTCTAAATATTTAATTTCAGATCAATCACCCAAAATTTGGGAACAAATTTCCCAGAAAACGCTAATCTATGCAAATTGGGTTAAACGCCTTTTGCCCATTTGCGTAGACCCAGATCTGATTAATTTTGGTTCAAGATTTGAACCTAGCTCTGATACCACTGAAGGGATGAGAGATCCATCATATGGATGGCCGAACCCTGCAAGAAGGTTGGTCAAAATTTCAAAAATTTTTCTCTCTCTCATTTGGGAATCACATTCCCTATTTTAGAAAACTGCATTTTCGAGGATCAATCTTGAACCCAAACTAGACCAGATTTGAAACCAAAAGGGAGTGGAAGGTTATACCTGATACAAAGTAGTAATAACCTCTAATAAAGGTGTTCATGCCCAAGGAAAAATCTAAAGACTGCTTCCACCGAAGATGACATGGTGTAGGATGAAGCAGAATCAACAGGATGGTTCTTCTGCAAGAACTGAATTCTTCAACAAGAATCTGATGGAAGGCTAGTGAGCATGACCTCATATTACCTTTTTTGTAAGAGCATGAGAGAAGAAGACAGTGTAGTCAAACTATGTTGTCTCTCTCTGGAAATCAACAGTCTGTTATGTCATTTCTGTTTTGTACTGAGGGTTTGCCCTGCTCTCCTATTTATACCCTTAAAGAGAGGTTCTCCTAATCTCATTAGAGTTTCCTAATCCAAATCTTGTATTTGGATCTGGACTCTCTTTAAGAGATAAGAATAATCCCTTATCTTATCTGTAGAGAAAGATCAACCCTCCTAATCTAATTGGGAGTTTCTTGATCCAAATCTTTATTTGGATCTGGACTCTCTGAGTGGATATGCATAATCCCTTATCCTATCTGTTGATCTAAATGCTAGAGCCACCCCCTTTTAATTAATCTCATTAACCCAATTCGAATTGGGCTTTTGGCCAATTAAGTCTATCTGCTCACTTACCCTCCAAATTCACTATAGGAAATAGTGAACCCCTGAGTCCATCGCCATGGGCTCTTAATGGGCCCAACATTTATACTAAATGGTACTTGGGTCAAGCCATCTTATAAAAACCCAAGGACTGTGGGAAAATGCAAGATTAGCCCATCAGGTATTACACCCAATGGTTATACGCTTGACCTCTCAATACATAATGATCAAACACTACCTGACAAGAGAGGACCTCTCCCTCGGCTACAAGGTATAGTGCTGCACTCTCTACTCACATGGATCCCAGGAATTAAAACCTTTTGCAAACATTTTGAAACCATAATATATATGTATATCTCTATATAAATATATTTTGCAAAATAAAATTCAACAGCTGAAAACAACTTCCGGCAGTTTAGGTTTCCATCAGAGAGAGTGCATCCCCAATCATTCACTTTGTCCGACAAAGGGGCTGATCCTGTCACTATGATCACCCACTCAGATGAATTCTCAGACTATCCCAACATACCCAGGTTTTAACCCCTCTAAGGATCACACTGATTGGCATATCAATGACAACCCAATCTGAAACCTAGTGCAATATCATAATCGAGTCTAGGGGTCAGGTGTTGTTAAACAATTGTATGCCCTTAGGTCCAATCAGAATGATGTACATTATGAATTTATTGTAAATGAATAAAGTACATATTTGATTCATGTTCTTGTGGTGTGTTTCTGTGTAATACCCTTAAACTGGACACTTATGAGACTTGTGTTAGTTTAGAATGTTCACAACCGTTGGATAAGTCTGGGGAGATTTATCCTGCCAAGGCTGACACTAGTGTGCTGCCAAATGTTGGGGTGACTTGTCTCAATCACCAGGGTGAGACCCAAGGCACATGCAGTGTAGGATTAATTGAATCATTGAACCGGACCAGATTTCTAGTATTGCCATGGACCTTGGAGATTGATGGGCAAAACTGGAAAGTTACACCTAACCCCTAGACTCGATTATGATACTGCACTAGGTGTCGGATTGGGCTATTGGGACAGTTTGAGAATTCATCTGAGTGGGTGATCATAGTGACAGGATCAGCCCCTTTGTCAGACAAAGGTAATGATCGGGGATGCACTCTCTCTGATGGAAACCAAGACTGCCGGTAGTCGATTTCAATCGTTGAGATTTGTTTTGCAAAATATATTTTATATGAGATATAAAAGTATATATATTACGATTTCTAAATGTTTGCAAAAGGTTTTAATTCCCGAGATCCATGTGAGCAGAGGGTGCAACACTGTTCCTTGCAGCCGAGGGAGAGGTCCTCTCTTGTCGGGCAGTGTTTGATCATTATGGGCTGAGAGGTTAAGTGTAAGACCATTAAGTGTAATACCTGATGGGCTAATCTTGCTTCTACCCACAGTCCCTGGGTGTTACAAGGTGGCTTGGCCCAGGGACCACTTAGGGTAAGTGTTGGGCTCATAGAGTCCATTTGATGGGTTTTAGGGGGTGCATTGTCCATAACAATATATTCGGCCAGGCCTTGTAACAAAGGTTGGGATGAACCCATGTGGCTGATGTGTAGATCAATGTTTGGGTCCCACACCATTCAAGGAAGCCCAACTAGGCAGCAGTTTGGAAGGCTAAGTGAGCACATACTATTAATGGGCCTAAAGCCCATTTCGAACTGGGCTGATTTGATCAATTAAGGAAGGGACGAATCTGAGATTAGTTTGATAGATAGGATAGGGTCTTACCCTATCCACTCAGAGAGTCCAAATTTGAATACAGATTCAGATATGGAAACCTCCTAATAGGATTCAGAGAGGGCTGATCTAATCTGTAGATAAGATATGTGTTTTCCCTTATCACTTAAAGGGAATTTTGATCCAAATATGATTTGGATCAGCAACTCCTAATGGGATTAGGAGTTCATCCCTTTAAGCTTATAAAAGGAGGAGGGGACGGCAGCCTTTTAGAGATTAAAATATTCACATTCTCTTCAGAGCTGAAGTCACAAAAGAAAGAATTCAGCACCTCTATGAAAATTCTTTCTTGCGGCCTCCTTCCTGTCACTGCCATATCTGCCAGCTCGATTTCCTATTCTTAGTAGGAGTGATCAATATTGGATCTTGATTTCAGTTCTTTGTGAAAGGACTAATTGGAAGTAGTGCTCAAGTGCCATCTAGCTGATTCTTGCGAAGGATTCGGTTCTTTTGAAGTACGCTACTGATTCTGCTCCATCCTACACTGTGCCATCTTCAGTGGGAGCAGTCTTTGGTTCCTTCCTTGGGCGTGAACACCTCCATTGGGAGATACTATTTCTCTATATCAGGTATATCCCTCTCCTACTGCTTTTGTTCAGATCTGGTTCAGTTCTTGGTTCAAGATTGATCCTTGAAAAATATGATTTTTCTAAACTAGGGAATACGATTCATAGTAGGTAGGAGAGAAATTTTTGAAATTCACCCATTCTATTCCACAAAATTCGGGCGTCCATACGATGGATCTCTCTTTCCTTCAGGTGTAACATTCCGGTTTTGCCCATCTATCTCTAAGGTCCAGGGCAATACTGGAATTCTAGTTCGGTACAGGGTTTCAAGAAAACTCACACTGCATGTACCTCAAGTCTCACTCTGGCAGCTGAGACAAGCCACTCCAACCAACTTGGCGGCACATCAGTGTCAGCCTTGGTAGGATAAATCTCCCCAGATCTATCCAACGGCTGTGAAGATTCTAAACTAACACGAGTCTCATATGTGTCCAGTTTAAGGGTATTACGCAGAAACACACCATAATAATATGAATCAAATATGCACTTTATTCATTTACATTAAATGTCATATTGTACATCAATCTGATTGGAGCTAAGGTTATACACTATCTAATAGAATGTTGCTAATGTTAATGAAATCCATTCTTCCAAATCCAGCGAAACTGTGTCCTGGCAATACGAGGTAGAAGCAACTACACATTATCCAAAACTAATTAAGCACTAGCCAACCAACCAACCATCAATCAAATCTATACCAACTGACAAGGCTTATTGGAAAAAGAAATTCCCTTTACTAACTGAAATGAAACCAACATAGCTAGATAAACTAGGAAACCAACTTAGCTCCTTTAGAAAATAAAACTTGGACTAGACAAAGGAAAATGAAACCAATAAATCTAGATCAATCCAAACAATCCCATCTAAGCAATCTAAAACAATTCAAAGCAAAAGACGTTACATAATCACTTTAACCTACAAGTACAAAGCTTCTTACAACATTAATCTGACTATTCTAAGTTAAACAAACCCATCATAACTTATCTTACTGGCCAAATGGTCTCACTATTCTAAGTTAAACAAACCAAATATATTTAGAAAAACTAGGAAATCAACTCAACCCATCAAAAAATAAAACCAGACCTACTTAAATCAAAAGAAAGCCAATAAACAAGGATCAATCCAAACAAACCCATTTAAACAACGTAAAAAAGCACGCAACAAAAACTGGACATAATCACATCAACCAACAGGAACCTAGGGATTTACAAGCCTAAAGTCACTATTTTAACTTAGTTGAACCCATCAAACCTATATAAGCTGAATCCACTCACTGAGACTTATAAGTTTCAAACATAACCTATAGGAATAGACTCATGCTAATCCACACTGGCCACATAAGCATTCTTGTGCCAAACGAACTCGCCTATACTTCTAAAAAACAAAAATTAAGTTCTCATATTTCAAAGCCAAAATTATTCCTAGCACTTACAAATCACTTAATCAAAAGATTCTTCAAAAACCCTAAGGGATAACACATTATTAGTTGCACAGTATGAAACACTATTACTCTCAATCTCTTAAAAGAATCCTCCTAGAAAATCCGTTATGACAGAGCACAAACAAAACCCAACTTGGCCAACCCAAGTTGGAACCTACAAAACCATGCAAGGTTGGTCGAATTTGTCATTGAGTGACCAATATAATAAAAGCTTAGAGAGAAGTGATCCGCTTTATTTAAAAAATCCAACCAAAGCTATCAAGACATTACTAGAAGAAATCCATTAGTGTTATATAGAGTATGCCCTTAGCACCAACTAGATTGATGTACTGGTGCATTTATTGTAAATGAATAGTAGTACATAATTGATTCATGTTATATTTGGTGTGTTTTTGTGTTATACTCTTAAATTGGACACTTATGAAACTCGTGTTAATTTAGAATCTTTACAACCATTGGATAAACCTAGGGAGGTCTATTTTGCCAAGTCTAACACTAATGTGTCGGTTGGGGTGGCAGCTACCAGGGTGAGACTTGAAGCACATGTAGTGTCGGTTTTCTTGAAACCTTGAACCAGACCATTTTCTAGTTATGCCATGGACCTTGGAGACAGATTAGTAAAACTGGAAAGTTTCACCTGACCCCTAGACTCAATTATAGTAGTGCACTAGGTGTGAGATTGGGTTGTCTTTGATATGCCAATCAGTGAGATCCTTTGAGGGGGTCAAAACTTGGGTATGTTGGGGCAATCCAAGAATTCACCTGAGTGGGTGATCATAGTGATAGGATCAGCTCTTTTGTCGGATGAAGTGAATGATCGGGGAATGCACTCTCTCTGATGGAAACCTAAACTATGGAAATTGATTTCAAATTTGTTGAGATTTATTTTTGAAAAATATATTTATGTATATATATATATTATGGTTTTACAAAATGTTTGCAAAAAGTTTTAATTCCCGGGATCCATGTGAGTAGAGAGTGCAATACTATACCTTGCAGTTGAGGGAGAGGTCCTCTATTGTCGGGTAGTGTTTGATTATTATGGACTAGGAGGTTAAGTATAAGACCATTTAGGGATTTTACCTGATGGGCTAATCTTACATCTGCCCACAGTCCTTGGGCCTTTATAAGGTCGCTGGACCCGAGGACCATTTAATGTAAATGTTGGGACCATTAAGAGCCCATGCTGATGGACTCAGGGGTTTATTATATTTAGTAGTGAATTCAGCCAGGCCTTGTAATAGAGGATAGGTTGAACCCATATGTCTTTTGTGGAGATCAATGCTAGGGTCCATGCTATACAAAGAGAACCAAACTATCTAGCTATTAAAGGGAAAGTGAGCTATGTGACTAATTGGGCTTAAGTGATCTAATTAAATGAGAAAATTCTGGTTTATAATCTGATTAGGATTAGCTAAAAGATAAGATAAATCTTATCCATTTAAGAGTCCAGATCCAAATAAAGATTTGGATTAAAGAACTCTTTCCTAATTGGATTAGGAAGCTGATCCAAAGAAGGTTATAAATTGGAGGGTGAATTCTTCTTAAAGAAGCAATTCTTTCTGTAATCTTTTTCTCCCTTTGCTCTTGCCGCCCTACCCAGATCAATCTCCATCTCTTGGCGTGATCAAGAACAATTCATGATATTGTTTATTGTAGAAGAACCAATATGAAGTCGTGCTCACATACTCCTTACTCGATTCTTCCCCTTTGTTGATCCTGCCTCAACATAAGTTGTATCATCTTCAATGGAGGGTTTTGGTGACCTCTTTGGGCATGAACAACTATATTGGGAGGAGATTTTGCATGGATTTCGTATTAGGTATTCCTCTCCCTCTTTTGGTTTCAAATCTGGTCTAGTTTGTTTCAAGAACAAACTTTGAAAAATGCAGTTTTTTTAAATCAGGGAATAGGATTCCCGGATAGGAGAAAGAAATTTTTGAAAATTTGCCCAACCTTCCTGCAAGGTTTGGCCATCCATATGATGGATCTCCCCTCCCATTGGTGGTATCAGAGCCAGGTCCATGTCTTGAACCAAATCTGGACCAGATTTGAGCTTGCACAAATGGGTAGAAACTTTTCTACCCGATTTGTGCATGTTTACTGTTTTTCTGGGAATCGGTTCCCGGTTTTGGGCATGTAGATCTGAAATTAATTCTTTATTATTCTTTATTGATGATGGAATGGATCTGTAGTTGTTTCTTGGATTCTTGGGCTGTCATGTGATGGAGATCAAATTTTTTAAAGGTGGCAAGATTTGTGCACCCTACAATTTTTCATTCTATTCATTTTGGTCTATAAATATATATATATATATATATATATATATATTTATTTATTTTTAAACAAAATGTATAGGATTTGATGTGATGTAATTAATAGAAAATTAGGTTTTTCTATTTTTTCATTTGAAGACTTGTTGGAGCACATGGAAGAAGAGAAGACCTTTTGCAATTTGTGAAACTGCAATATGTGATTTGTAGATATCAATTTCACTATCTACGATTAACCCTTTGTTTTGCATGTATTGCAATTACATGTACAACCCTCTGATATGTTTTCTTGATGATTCTTGATTGTCTTTAATCGGCTGTAATTAACTTTAGATCACAATCTTAGATTGAATCTTGCAATGGACACCAAACCCTTGGCCGGTTAGACTCAAGATTGGTCCAAACTGGTTGGACCAAACTTGTGGTTCTATAGGAATCTGTTCTCAACCCCAAATTCTGATTTGGGCCAGGTTTGATGGCCCGTTACAAGATGCAATTTGGCCCTCCTTGTAAAACCTAGTTTTGTTAAGTTAAAATGGCATTAGCCCTAATTCAGCATAAATGCTATATGGGCCGAACTGCCTTTTGCAGTTCAGCCCATATACCTAGATAATGTTATATGATAATATTATGGGCTTTATTGGGCTGATATTGATTTAACTTAATTAATTTGTGGTTTTACAGTTGATTTAATTGATTGGATCAATTATGTGATTGTTTCATGCATGTGATGTATGATGTGTGATGTGCTATGTACATGGGCCATAAGCACTTGGCCCATATTCATTCATTAGTGGCTCTCTACAAACACCATGGATGAATGCACATCATTGCCATGGTGCCCTAAAGATCATTGGATAATCTCCCTTTTTGATGGGCCCTAGATCAGCTTCCTCCCCAAGAGGAACTGTGTGGAACCCTAACTGTTTTGGGCCTATTTGAATATGACTTTAAGAAAGTCAGTGGAAGCCACTTTGGTTTAACCTAAATCAGATCTAGGGATGTAACAACTTGTTCCCTCCAGATTTATATAAGTGCATGTGATAGGGAGATTCATATGATGAACTCTCAAAAGGCCTTCCATCATTAGTATGAGGATGGGCTTATCAGTAATGAAGAGATGCATCATAAAATTGGGCTATCCATTTGCTGGTGAGTCTGTTTGGTTGCTTCATAAGATGATAGGGCCTTCATAGACAATGTGGGAGGGGTCTATCCAAAAATGCAAGACTCTCTCATGGTATCTTGGCATTCATGAATATGATGGGTCTATACTTACTAGACGGAAATGTTTAACCTAAAATGGCAATGAACCTTTTCTAACTGAGGTCAAAGGGAAAACAAATAAGATGAGTGGATATGATCCTTCATAGGAAGAAAGTAGTGGGGCTTTGCAGCTGAAACAGTTGGCTCCATGCACCGTATGTGATTTCCCACATTTCTAGAGACATAACCGTGTCTTTGTCACTAAGATAAGAGGGAAATCTCAAAAATAAAGAAATGGAAATGGAATATAGATTAAAATCCATTTTTAGGTAAATAATATGAACCAATTTAGGTTGTAGACTAATAATTTTCATTGCCTTTTATTAAGAATGGGAAACAAACAATTTTCCAAACTATTGGACAATAATAAGCTTAAGGCCCAAGCTATGCTGACTAGTTCCGTAACCTTATGCTGGTGTTGAGGTCCGGGAAACTGGACAAGGTAGCCAAAAACCCTGCACTGAAATGTTCAGGTGACAAGTCTTCCAAGGCACAGAAGAAAGAGTATCAAGAATGGGAGGAGAAAAATTCTCTTGCCTGGTGTTAGATCATAGTCTCCTTAGACAATTTGATACAATGACAGTTCGATAAGATCGAATTGTCCAATGATACCATGGATAGTCTGAGGATGATGTATGAAGAGTAGAATCATTCTACTCGACAAAAGGTCATAAAATTGTTTATAACAACCTCAAATGACTGAGAACCAATAGGTTCATGACTATTATCTAAAGATGATGGGCTATATCAATGAACTGCAGGCCCTCGGTTCAGGGCTTGATGATGACACTAAATCTGATGTTGTTCTTAACTCTTTGCCACCCTCCTTCAATCAGTTTATCACAAATTACAACATGAATAAGCTAAAATTTAGCCTTCAGGAACTCACAATATGTTATAGAGGGCTGAAGAACTGATTAAGAAGGATAGGCCGATTGCCATGCTTGTTGAAAGTGGCAAATCGGGCAAGAAAAAGTGAAAGGCAAAGAAGAAGCCTCAGAGAAAGGTTGACAAACCTAAAAAGCAGAAGAAGGACAAGGCATCAGGTGCATGTCACTTCTGCAAACAGACCGGCCACTGGAAGAGGAATTGTCCTCAATATCTGGAGACCAAGAAGCAAGGTAGTTTTGAATCCTTTATCATAGAAACCAATTTATTGGACACTTTTATGTCATGGTGTATTGACTCCAGGGTTTCTACTCATGCATGTAACACATTGCAGAGGTTCAAGACAAGTAGAAGGCTGAGTGATGGAGAAGTGACTGTTTACTTAGGGACTTCTACAACTATTGCAACTATAGCCATAGGAACTATAGAATTGTATTTTAGAGGAGTTATTCTACTTAAAGATTGTATTTTTGTACATAATTTGAGAAGATTTGATTTCTGTTTCAAAATTGTGTATGGATGGTTATTCTATTTTATTCAGTAATGTGATTACTATTAAACGGAATAACAAATTCCTAATTTACAGAGAACTTGAGAATGATCTCTATATTCTCTATCAATCTCTAGAAACTAATTTAACCAAAACTACATTAAAAATAATCCCCAAGAAAAGAACACAAGATATAGTTAATTCTACATGCCTGTGGCATTACCAACTTAGCCACAATAACATAGATCGTATCACAAGGTTGGTAAAGGATGGTCCTTTGGATTTTGTAACTATAAAAGATCTTCCAACCTGTGAACCTTGCCTTCAGGGTAAGATAACGAAATGACCATTTACTGGTAAGCCTGAAAGATCTATACGCACATTAGACCTGATACATACTAATGTATAAGGTCCCATGAATGTTAGGACATGTAGCCAGCATGTTTACTTTGTTACATTTACCGATATATTTTCTCAAATTGGCTACATGTACCTAATGAAACACAAGTTAGAATCCTTTGAAAAGTTCAAGGAGTTCAGACAAGAGGTTGAGAAATAGTTGGGGAGACAAATATATCTCCAATAAATCCAGGGACTACTTAAGGGAAAATGAGATTGTATCACAACTAGCTCCTCCTACTACACCACAAATAAACAGTGTATCGGAGAGGAGAAATTAGACTCTATTGGATATGGTTCGTTCACTTCTCGTTCTTTGATCAAATTGAAGAGGCGAATATATCTCCAATAAATCCAGGGACTACTTAAGGGAAAATGAGATTGTATCACATGTGGCTCCTCCTGCTACACCACAAATAAATAGTTTATCGGAGAGGAGAAATTAGACTCTATTGGATATGGTCCGTTCACTTCTCGTCCACTTAGAAATGCCTATATCCTTTTAGGGCTATGCATTAGAGATTACGACATACGTGCTGAACTGGGTTCTAACCAAATCCGTTCCTAAGTCTCCATTTGAGCTATGGACCGGTAAGAAATCAAGTGTGAGACACTTGAAGATTTGGGGTTGTCTGACACATGTTGAAAGAACAAGCGCTGACAAATTGGAATTCAAGACTAGTCATTGTCTATTTGTAGGCTACCCCAAAAGCTCTGTAGGTTATTTATTCTATGATCCAAAGGAGAAAAATGTGTTTTATAGTCGAAATGCCCATTTCTTGGAAGAAGACTATATCCTGGACACTCATCATCAGTAATTTGTTATTGATGAGAAGAGCTCAAGAGTAGTGGGAGATGTGGGAGATGTCTCACAAGCTCTAGAAAATAACCAACCTAGAAGGTCTACCCGAGTATTCAGGCCTCTAGTTCGTTACCAAGAAAGTTACTTGGTGGGAGCCACGACTAGTGAGGAGGATCCTATGACTTATACAGAAGCTATGATGGACATAGATTCTTGAAGTGGGTAGATGCCATGAGAGCTGAGATGGACTCAATATAAACCAATGGATTATGGACTCTAGTAGATCCGCCCCTTGGGATAAAAGTAGTTGGTTGCAAATGGATCTATAAGAGGAAGAAGGACCCTGATTGTAAAGCTGAGACTTACAAGGCTCATCTTGTGGCAAAAGGGTACACTTGGAAAGAGGGAATTGGCTATGAGGAAACCTTTTCGCCAGTGGCCATGCTTAAGTCTATTAGGATCCTGCTAGATGTAGCAACATACCATGATTATGAGATATAGAAAATGGATGTCAAAACCGCGTTCCTGAATGAAAATCTTACTGAAGATATCTATATGCAACAACCACAAGTTTTCATAGCTGCAAGTTAGGAACACATGGTATATAAACTTAATTGATCCATCTATGGACTTAAGCAAACTTCTAGGATCTGGAACATCCGGTTTGACTCTATCGTCAAACAGTTTGATTTTGAGCAAAATTTGTATGAGCCCTATATTTAGCGAAAGATAGTGGGAGATAAGGTTGCATTCCTAGTTCCGTATGTAGATGATATCCTATTCATTGGGAATGATGTGGGGATGTTAACTTTGGTGAAAGTGTGGCTTTCACAGCAATTCTCCTTGAAAGATCTTCGAGAAGCCTCCTACATCTTGGGACTTTGACTCTATAGAGATAGATCGAAGATGATAATATGATTATCCTAATCTGCTTACATTGACAAGATTTTCAAGAGATATAGTATAGAGAACTCCAATAAAGGAAATGTTCCTTTCAGGTACGGAGTCACTCTCTCCAAGGGTATGTCTCCCAAAACTCTCGAGGGGATTGAAGGCATGAGAGAGACTTCCTATGCTTCAGCCGTAGGGAGCATTATGTATGCCATGCTGTGCACTTGGCCCAACATTGCTTAGGCAGTGAATGTGGTAAGTAGGTTTCAATTTAACCCAGGTCAGGAGCACTGGACAGCTGTGAAACACATACTAAAATAACTTCGAAGGACAAAAGAGATTTCTCTAGTACTCGATAGTGATTACTACAGATTTAGGGGTATACTAATGCTGATTTTCAGTCGGACCCAGATGATAGAATGTCTACATATGGTTACATCTTTACGATGGGGCCTTGTGCTGTTAGTTGGAAGAGTAGCAAATAGGGGTCCACTGCAGATCCCACAACCGAGGCTGAGTACATTGCCGCAAGTGAAGCTGCCAAGGAAGCCGTTTGGATGAATAAGTTCATTCAAGAATTAGATGTAGTTCCTTCTAGCACATCACCCATTCCACTGTGGTGTGATAACACTGGAGCCATTGCTCAGGCTAAGGAGTCATGAGCCCACTCAGAGTTAAATCACATTGAGAGGAAGTACTATGTACTATGGGAGATAGTTGGTAGATGGGACGTCTTGATTCAGAAGGTAGCATCAGTGGAAAATGTAGTAGATCCATTGACTAAGCCGCTGGCATAGAAAGTGTTTGAGAAATATGTCAAAAGTATAGGACTACGACTTGTACCCGATTGAACCTAAGTGCATGTGGGAGTTGTTAGACAATGTATGCCCTTAGCTCCAATAAGATTGATGTACTTATTGTCATTTATTTTAAATGAATGAAGTGCATAATTGATTCATGTTATTATGGTATGTTTCTATGTAATACCCTTAAACTAGACACTTATGAGACTCGTGTTAGTTTAGAATCTTTACAACCATTAGATAGAGTTGGGGAGATTTATCCTGCAAAGACTGACACCAATGTGCGACAAAGTTGGTTGGGGTGGCTTGTCTCAGTTGCCAGGGTGAGACCTGAGGTACATGTAGTGTGGCTTTGCTTGAAACCTTTAACCATACCAAATGGTTTGTCGAAGCCCTCAAAATTAGTACTAGTCCCACAATAAGATTTGTAGTAAAAGTAGTGCTAGGTCAAATCCCATAGGGAGCAAATCAGTAATCGCTTAGCCAAATGGATACTATAATTGAGTGGGGAAATTTAATAACTAAAATTAAAAGAATAAGAAAGCACTTAAACAAATAAGAGAAAATCAGTCTTACCGAATTCTGGTTCAAGGGTTCGGGTTGAATTGATTGGCCATCGATCCTAGGTAAATTTCAGCATTCTTGCAATTTAGGCATTTAACCTTAGATTTATTAGGATAGCCATAATAAACCATGTGTTTTCCTAATTCAGTTGACTAAACCCAGCATTCGATCAACACTTATCACCACTCAACTGGGTACGATAGCGTTCCATGTTAAACAGTGATAGCATTAAGATTTGTGAAAACAATTAAACCAAAATAACAATAATTGAGATAGCTGCAATTACTGAATCTTGTTCCATCGTTTCCTTTAGGTTGAACCATGTTAAAACATTGGTCAAAGGCTGTCACGAACAATTGACCCAAAAAGACATCAACCTAATTGCTACTTGTACCATTATTCGTGACAATTACGGATCACCGAAATCATGGATAGGCAGTAGAAAAATCAACATTAATTCAGTTTGTCAAACTAATTAACATCAACATCCAATAAAAATATGCACAAGAATCAATGAGTACTTGAATTAGAAAGCAAGAAAATAAATTAACTACAGAACCTCACAATGACACAATCGAACCTCCCCCCTTGAACTAGAAAAAGAAGCTTAGCTGCTCATGATCTGCGCAATCTCCATGCTTTTCTTCTCCATAGCCGAACTGCTTTCTTGAGCTTCTTGGTCTTCTTGATGATCTCTTGGATCTGACAGTGAGTGATGCTAGAGCTGGTTTACCCCCCTCTTTATATAGCCAAAGGAGATGGCTGTTTTCCAACTCCTTCTAGGAGATCATCTTATCTTTAGAGAGTCTTGATCTTCTTTGAATTAATCCTATCCTATCTCTTATCTAATCCCCAACGTTCTTATCCTTATAGGATTACATTTAAAGTTTAGATCTAATAAGACTCTCTCCCTCTTGGGAGATTACATTCGAATTAGGACTCTAGACTCTTGCATCTGAGTTGGGCTTCTCTGCTACTTGTGTTGCTTCCAGGTTCTTCTGCGAATTGGGCTTTAGCTGTTAAATGGGCCTGGCTACAAACTTACTCCAACTTCAGGCCCGGTTTCATACTCGATGCACACCGAATCAATCAAAATCCAAAACACAAAAGTTGTGGGCCTTTCTTTCTTATTTCTAATGCTTCTTCCATTGTCCAATTCGGAGTTCAGAATTGTGAGTTAGGCCCAGATCACTGACTATTGCCGAAACTGTGTAAAATCACCCGAATTGGCCTGTTTCCTTCCAATTGCCTTTTTATTGCCCTGAATCGAAATACAAGAGTAATGAGTGCATTTATGTGATAAAGTAGTGTAAAAGGATGAAATTAAGGGGACAAAATAAGGTTCTTCTAAGTCTCATCAAATCCTCCCACACTTAAACTTTGCCCGTCCTCGAGCAAGGCAAAAAACTCAAGTAACACAAAAGTAACTAACTATTGATTTTCAATCTTTCTTTTTCTCTACACGAGGCCTAGTTCATTTAATGCCTTAGTTCAGACTTGGTAACCTTACCTCTTTCATCTCTTTCTCCTTTTCTTCTTGTCCGAGAGTGATCGCAAATCACCCTTTCTCATGGTCCCAGGATAAATTGACAATCAAGGAGGCAAACCTTCCCGGCTGAAACTCCCTGGCTGAACGAGTACTCATTGCTTTCGACAAACCAATACAGCTAGATTCACTTACCTTTCTTAGTTTCTTAAGCCAAAACAAGGTGTGCTTATTGCCATAAGCTTGCTATGTATCACATCTCCACCACTTAGTATGAATTCCTAGGATCTGAAGGTGAGAATGGGGTTGGGGTTCTATGGTGAGTGCATTTTATGCTTCATCTCACCTTTGCTTTTGTTTCTAGATGTGAGTGAATTTTATGCTCCATCTCACATTAGTCACGATTCTTTTTTTTTTTTTTGCACAAGAATCATAGGGTTTCGCCGCCTGATCCATGAATTCATTGATCATGGTCTCAATATGCCTAACATAGCAAGTTCTAGAATAATCAACTCATGTTTGATAGATAATTTTGTGAAAATAAATCATGCATCTTGCCTCTTGATCAATTAAAATCATGAGGCACCATATTCAGCCAAGAAAGATTCAGTTAGTCATGCTTGCATCCTATCTTATCTATTCAGCCTAAGCACATGATTCTTGATAAGTTGAAATTATTCAAAGATAAGCTTCCAGGGAGCAGAAATTTCAAGAAAATAAGGTATCCCAAATTTCCATCATATTTTTCTAATCCTCCTCCACACTTAAGTTATACATTGTCCCCAATGTATGTGATTATACATAAAGTAGAAGGATTTGGGGGTACTTCCCTGTTCGCTTTTTGAGGTTCCTGCTAAACACAAAAATCAAAACCAAACAAAATAACAAATTAACTAAACAGAATGGGTTTCCTCCCCCAAGCACAATTGTTTAACATCGTTATGCTTGACGTTCTCCTTTGCTACCCTAACTCTCATGGTTGCAGCTTCCGGTGTGCTCCCTTTCCATCTATCATGGGTAGGTTCAAATCTGGAATAGAGGCCTTCGTATCCAATTGTGCACTCGATTCTAGCTCCTCATTCATATCTTTTTCAAAAATTTCCTGCACAGTTGGGTCAAAAGTGTCAACCGAATAGATTGAATGGTGTTCAATTGGGTACTTCATAGCTTCAAAAATATTAAATTTAACAGTCTCTTTGTCACATTCGACGGAGAGGGTACCCTCATCCACATCTATTTTAGTCTTGGCCATTTTCATGAATGGCCTGCCTAATAGAAGTGGGGCTGAACCTTCGATCGTGTTCTCCTCCATTTTCAGAATGTAAAAATCAGTTGGGAAAATTAAATCGTTAATCTGCACCATTACATTCTCAACAATCCCTTCTGGGTAGGCGTTAGAACGATTAGCTAATTGGATAACAGCTTTAGTTTCCCTTAAAGGACCTAATCACAAAGCATAGTAAATTGAGTATGGCATGACATTGATAGATGCACCTAAGTCTAGCATGGCATGCTCGATTCGCTTATTGCCAATCACACAAGGTAGGGTGAACATACCTAGATCTGCATATTTTTCTGGTAAGGTCCTCTTGATCATGGCTGAAACGTTCTCTCTAACTCTTGAGTCCTGTACCTCCTCTTCTTTTTATCCTTTATCCACCTTCCTTGGTGAGGTAGGTTCTAGCTGCAGTTCCTTCCCGCTTCTTAGCACCACTGCACTTACATTCTCCTTGGGGTTGACTACCATTTGTGATGGTAGTTTCCCGGAGCTCTGTGCCTCCAACTTGCTAATGGAAGTGGCAAGTTGGCTGATTTGATTCCCCAAATTCTGAATGTTGGCTCTTGTTTCTTGCTGAAAATGTTGAGTATTAGTAGCTAGAGCTTTAACTATGTCTTCTAATGATGTACCTGAATTCAGGGGTTAGCCTTATGCTGTGATGGGTGCTAAAAACTGGGGCTGTCGACTGAAAAAATGGGGTTGATATTGCTGCTGTCCTCCTTGGTTCTAGTAGCTCAGGTTTGGATGATCTCTCCACCCTGGATTGTAATAATTGGAGTAGGGATCATACTTTCGTTGAGGCTGGCCCGGGAATCCTCCTACGACGTTTACTTGTTGCATCGATCCATCTTGTAATGATGGACACATGTCCGTAGGATGGCCAGGGATCGAACAGATACCATACACCCTAGCAGTTTATAATTGTCCTGCAGCTAGTTGCCTAACCAAAGCAGTTAAGTCGGAAATTTGATTTTCTAAATTTACATACTTACCTCATTTGCATGCCTAATGGGACCATCTGTCCTTGCACCAAACTGCTGTGAATTTTTGGCCATGTTGGAAGTTAATTCCCTGGCGGCTTCAGGTGTCTTGTTCACTAAAGCTCCTCCACTAGCTGCATTGACCATACTTCTATCCATGGGCTGAAGCCCTTCATAGAAGTATTGGATCAAAAGTTGTTCGGGTATTTGGTGGTGTGGATAGCTAGCAACAAGTTGTTTAAATCTTTTCCAATATTCATATAGCGTCTCAACACAAAATTATCAAACTCCACATATTTCTTTTCTTATATTTGCAGCCCAGGATGCAGGGAAATGTTTATCCAAAAATATCCTATTCATCTCATCCCATGTGCATATTGAACCGGGAGGAAGAATATACAACCAATCCTTTGCTTTATCACGTAAAGTAAATGGAAAGGCTATAAGTTTTACCTGGTTCTCGGTCATACCGTGGGGCTTCATGCTCGAACAGATGACATGGAATTCCTTTAGATGTTTATGAGGGTCCTCACCTAGAAAACCATGAAAAATAGGCAATAGTTGAATCAAACCAGATTTCAATTTAAAACCTACCTCAAGAGTGGGATACGTGATGCATAGGGGCTGTTGGTTCATAATTGGTGCAACTAACTCTCTCAATGTCCTTTCTCTGTCAGCCATTCTTTCTTCTCCTTCAATAATGGGTAGATCACAATCTGAATTCACCTTCTTTGGTGAATGATCCTTTCTTTGTTTCACCTCCTTCCTAAACAATAGGTAGTCTTCTCAATTTTGAGGATGTACTCGAGTTCACCTCGTTGAGAAGAACAAGTCATAAAACAAAAGAGGTTAATAAGAGGAAGGTAATAGCTAAGAAATTAAAGTTGCTCCCCGGCAAGGGTGCCAAAATTTTGATGGGTTTGTCGAAGCCCTCAAAATTAGTACTAGTCCCACAATAAGATATTTGTAGTAAAAGTGGTGCTAGGTCGAATTCCACAGGGAGCAAATCAGTAATCTCTTAGCCAAATGGATACTATAATTGAGTGGGAAAATTTAATAACTAAAATTAAAAGAATAAAAAAGTACTTAAATAAATGAGAGAAAATCAGTCTTACTGAATTCTGGTTCAAGGGTTCAGGTTGAATCGATTGGCTATCGATCCTAGGTAAATTTCAGCATTCTTGCAATTCAAGCATTTAACCTTAGATTTATTTGGATAGCCATAATAAACCTTGTGTTTTCCTAATTCAGTTGACTAAACCCAGCATTCGATCAACACTTATCACCACTCAACTGGGTATGATAGCGTTCCATGTTAAACAGTGATAGCATTAAGATTTGTGAAAACAATTAAACCAAAATAACAATAATTGAGATAGCTGCAATTACTGAATCTTGTTCCATCGTTTCCTTTAGGTTGAACCATGTTAAAACATTGGTCAAAGGCTGTCACGAACAATTGACCCAAAAAGACATCAACCTAATTGCTACTTGTACCATTATTCATGACAATTACGGATCACCGAAATCATGGATAGGCAGTAGAAAAATCAACATTAATTCAGTTTGTCAAACTAATTAACATCAACATCCAATAAAAATATGCACAAGAATCAATGAGTACTTGAATTAGAAAGCAAGAAAATAAATTAACTACAGAACCTCACAATGACACAATCGAACCTCCCCCCTTAAACCAGAAAAAGAAGCTTAGCTGCTCATGATTTGCGCAATCTCCATGCTTTTCTTCTCCATAGCCAAACTGCCTTCTTGCTTCTTGGTCTTCTTGATGATCTCTTGGATCTTGGAATGAGTGATTGCTAGAGCTGGTTCGCCCCCCTCTTTATATAGCCAAAGGAGATGGTTGTTTTCCAACTCCTTCTAGGAGATCATCTTATTTTTAGGGAGTCTTGATCTTCTTTGAACTAATCCTATCATATCTCCTATCTAATCCCCAACCTTCTTATCCTTATAGGATTACATTCAAAGTTTAGATCTAATAAGACTCTCTCCCTCTTGGGAGATTACATTCGAATTAGGACTCTAGACTCTTGCATCCGAGTTGGGCTTCTCTGCTACTTGGGCTGCTTCCAAGTTCTTTTGCAAATTGGGCTTCAGCTGTTAAATGGGCCTGACTGCAAACTTACTCCAACTTTGGGCCCGGTTTCGTACTCGATGCACACCGAATCAGTCAAAACACAAAAGTTGTGGGCCTTTCTTTATTATTTCTAATGCTTCTTCAATTGCCTAATTCTGATTCCGGAATTGTGAGTTAGGCCCAGATCACTGACTGTCGCTGAAACTTTGCAAAATCACCCGAATTGGCCTGTTTCCTTCCAATTGCCTTTTTATTGCCCTGAATCGAAATACAAGAGTAATGAGTGCATTTAAGTGCTAAAGTAGTGTAAAAGGATGAAATTAAGGGGACAAAATAAGGTTCTTCTAAGTCTCATTACCAGTATTGCCCTGGACATTGAAGATAGATGGGCAAAATTGGAATTTTACACCTAACCCCTAGACTCAATTATGGTACTGCAATAGGTGTCAGATTGGGTTGTATTTGATATGCCAATTAGTGAGATCCCTGACTAGGTCAAAACCTGGGTACATTGGGATAGTCCGAGAATTCACCTGAGTGGGTGATCATAGTGACAGGATCAGCCCTTTTGTCAAATAAAGTGAATGGTCGGGGAACACACTCTCTCTGATGGAAACCTAAACTGCCAGTGGTAGATTTCAAATGTGTTTGAAATTTGTTTTACAAAATATATTTATATAGAGATATACTTATATATTATGGTTTCACAAAATGTTTGCAAAATGTTTTAATTCCCGGGATCCATGTGAGTAGAGAGTGCAGAGTGCAGTACTGTACTTTGTAGCCGATGGAGAGATTTTCTCATGTTGGGCAATGTATGATCATTATGGGCTGAGAGGTTAAGTGTAAGACCATTGAAGGTAATACCTAATGGGCTAATCTTGCATCTGCCCATAGTCCTTGGGTTTTCATAAGATGGCTTGACCCAAGGACAATTTAGTGTAAATGTTGAGCCCATTAAGATCCCATGGTGATGGACTTAGGGGTTTACTGTGATCTACAGTGAATTCGGCCTAGCCTTGTAACAAAGGCTGGGATAAACCCATTTGGCTGATGTGTAGATCAATTCTAGGGTCCCATGCCATACAAAGAGAACCAAGCTAGCCAGCATATAATGGGTTAAGTGAGCAATTTGACTTAGTAGGCCCAAAGCCCATTTTAAACTGGGCTTAAGTGGGTTTATTAAAATGGGCCATTTTGGGTTTATAATCTGACTGTGATGAGTAGTTGGATAAGATAGGTGTTATCAACTTGAGAGTCCATATCTAAATACAAGATTTAGATTAGGAAATCTCATTTCTAATTAGATTAGGAAGCTGATCCTGAAAGGACTATAAATAGAGGGTGAATTCCACTAAAAGAACACAATTCTCTCTGTAGTCTTTTCTCTCCCTTAGTTCTTGGTGCCATCCCTGTTCGATCTCCACCTACTGGAGTGATTAAGAAGTGTTCTTAATATTGTTTCTTGGTGAAAAAACAATCAGAAGTCGTGCTCACACCACCCTACTCAATTCTTGGGGAAGAATCCCAAGTTCTTGCTGAAGAACCATTCTTGTTGATCTTGCCTCAACATATGCTATATCATCTTCAGTAGAGGCAGATTTGGTATCCTCTTTGGGCATGAACACCTATGTTGGGAGTTCCTTTTGATTTCATATCAGGTATATCTCTCTCCCTTCTTTTGTTTTCATATTTGGTCTAGTTTTGTTTCAAAAATGAACATTGAAAATGCTATTTTCTAAATTAGGTTATATGATTCCCACATGGGAGAGAAAGAATTTTTTTGAAATTTCACCCAACCTTCCTACAGGGTTCGGCCATCCATATGATGGATGGGTCCATTAAGAGTCCATACTGATGGACTCAGGGGTTCACTGTATTAAGTAGTGAATTCAGCCATGCCTTGTAATAGAGGCTAGACTGATCCCATATGACTTTTGTGGAGATCAATTATAGGGTCCCACACCATACAAAGAGAACCAAACTAGCTAGCATTTAAAGGGAAAGTGAGCTATGTGACTAAATGGGCCTAAAGCCCATTTCGAATTGGGCTTAAGTGATTTAATTAGATGGGTGAATTCTGGTTTATAATCTGATTTGGATTAGTTAAAAGATAAGATAAGTCTTATCCATTTAAGAGTCCAGATCCAAATAAAGATTTGGTTCAAAGAACTCTTTCCTAATTGGATTAGGAAGCTGATACAAAGAAGGTTATAAATAGGAAGGAAAATTCTTCTTAAGGAAGCAATTCTTTCTGTAATATTTTTCTCCCTTTGCTCTTGCCGCCCTACCCAGTTCGATCTCCATCTCCTAGAGTGATCAAGAACAGTTCTTGATATTATTTCTTGGTAAAAGTAACAATCTGAAGTCTTGCCCACATACTCCCTACTCAATTCTTGGTGAAGAACCCCTTTGCTGATCCTACCTCAACATAAGCTGTCATATTCAGTAAAGGCAGGTTTTGGTAAATAATTTGAAGTCTCCCTCTTTTGGTTTCAAATTTGGTCCAGTTTGTTTTAAGAAGAAACCTTGATAAATGCCATTTTTCTAAATTAGGGAATAGGATTCTCGGATGGGAGAAAGAAATTTTGAAATTTCGCCCAATCTCCCTACAAGGTTCGACCGCCCATATGATGGATATCCCTTCCCTTCAATCAAAGCAAAATGTAGCTAAAATTAATCCAAACTATCAAACACTATCCTAACCGATGTAACCTATTGAAACAATGCTAAATTAAAGTCAACAAAGTTGAAACAAGATGCAGCAATTTTATATTACTCACATCCAAACCAACCTATGCTGATACAAATGAATACAACTCAACCTAGATAAAACCATTTGGTAGACATTAAATATATCAAATTTAAATCATACCCATTCTTCCGTGAAACTGAGTCCTACTAAACCATGGTAGAGCCAACTACAAATTATCCAAAACTAACCTAGCTGTGGCCAACCAACCCAAATTGAAACGCTAATACTCTCAACCTCTTAAAAGAATCCTCCCAAAAGAATCTATTACAACATAGCACAAATCGAACCCAACATGGCCAACCCAAATTGGAACCAACAAAACTATGCAAGTTCAATCAAATCTTTCATTCAAAGCTATCCAAACTATCCAAAATTATCCAAACCAATCAAACCTAATGAAACAAAGCTAAATTAAAGTCAACAAAGCTGAACAAGATGTAGACAATTGAATATATCTAATAAAACCATCTGGTAGACATTGAATATATCTAACGTTAATAAATCCCATTCATCCAAATCCCATGAAACTGAGTCCTTTTAAACCATAGTAGAACCAACTACACATTATCCAAAACTAACCATGCCCCGACCTAACCTATTGAGACAAAGTTTAATTAAAGTCAACAAAGCAGAACAAGATGCAAGAAATTTTAGATTACTCACTTCCAAACCATCCTATCCTGATACAATTGAGGCCAACTCAACATAGATAAGTCTATCTGTTAAACATTGATTATATATCTAACGTTAGTCAAACGCATTCTTCCAAACCCCTCGAAACTGAGTCTTGCGAAACCTAGGTAGAAGCAACTACACATTATCCAAAGGAAAATAAAACCAATAAACCTAGATCAATCCAAACAATTCCGTCTAAACAATCTATAACAAGTCAAAGCAAAAACTTTACAAAATCAATTTAGCCTACAAGAACAGATCTTCTTACAACTTTAATCACACTATTCTTAGTTAAACAAACCCATCATAACTTATACCACTGGTTGGATAATCTCACCATTCTAAGTTAAACAAACCCAATATATTTTGAAATCTAGAAAATTGACTCAACCCCATCAAAAAATGAAACCAGACCTACTCAAATCCTAGCAAAGCCAATTATCAAGGATCAATCCAAACAAAACTATCTAAACAATGTAAAAAAACACTGGGCAAAAACTTGACATAATCACATCAACCAACGAAAACCAAGAGTATTAAAACCCTAAAGTCACTATTTTAAGTTAGTTGAAATCATCATACCTAGATAAGCTAAATCTACTCACTGAGACTTTTAAGTGCCAAACGTAACTTATAGGAACAGATTCAAGCTAATCCACACTGACCACATAAATGTTCTTATGCCAAACGAACTCGCATAGAATTCTACAAACCAAAAAAGAAATTTTCATATTTCATAGCCAAAATTATTCAATGCACTTACAATTACTCAATTAGAAGAATCCAAAAAAAAGGCTAAGGGATAACACATTATCAGTTGTAAAATATAAAATGCTATTACTCTCAACCTCTTGAAAGAATCATCTTAAAAGAATCAGTTACAACAGAGCACAAACCAAATACAACATGGCGAACCCAAATTGGAACCAACAAAACCATGCAAGGTCAGCTGAATATGTCATTCAGCAACCGATTTAACAAAAGCCTATAAAGAATTGATCCACTTTATTTAACAAAACCAACAAAAGAAATCAAGACATTGCCAAAAGAAAGCCATTAAACCGAAATGCAGCTCAAGTTAATCCAAATTATCCAAAATTATCCAAACCGACCTAACCTATTGCAACAAGGCTAAATTAAATTCAACAAAGCTGGACAAGATGCAAACAATTTTAAATTACTCACTTCCAAACCAACCTATGCTGATACAAATAATCCAACTCAATCAACTACACACTATCCAAAACTAACCAAGCCCTAGCCAAACAATCAACCATCAATCAAATCCATATCAACTAACAAAGCTTATTAGAAAGAAAAACTCCCTTTACAATTTGAAATGAACCCACCAAATCTAGATAAACTAGGAAATCAAATTAGCTCCTTTGGAAAATAAAACCTGGAATAGTCAAAGGAAAATAAAAGCGATAAATCTAGATCAATCCAAACAATCTAAAACAATTCGAAGCAAAAACATTACATAATCAATTTAACCTACAAGAATAGTGCTTCTTACAACTTTAATCTCATCATTCTAACTTAAACAAACCCATCATAACTAATACCACAGGCCGAGCAATCTCACTATTCTAAGTTAAAAAAACCCAACATATTTATTTAAAAAACTAGGAAATCAACTTAACCCCATCAAAAAATGAAACCAGACTTACTTAAATCAAAACAAAACCAATAAATAAGAATCAATCCAAACAAACCCGTTTAAACAACATAAAAAAACTTTGAGCGAAAACTTGACATAATCACATAAACTAACAAGAACTAAAGGTATCACAACCCTAAATTCACTATTTTAACTTAGTCGATCCCATCATACCTAGATAAGCTAAATCCACTCACTAAGACTTATAAATGCCAAACATAACCTACAGGAACAAATTCAAGCAAATTGCCACTGGCCAAATAAATGTTCTTGTGCCAAATGAACTTGCCTAGACTTCTAAAAACCAAAGAAAATATATCATATTTCGAAGCCCAAATTATTCATAGCACTTACAATTACTTAATTTGAAGATTCTTTGAAAACACTAAGGGATAACACATTATTAGTTGCAAAACCATGCAACTAATAACTGATATAACAAAAGCATGCAAGGTCGGTTGAATCTTTCATTCAATAACTGATTTAAAAAAAGCGTAGAAATAATTGATGGACTGTATTTAACAAATCCAACCAAAGCAATCGAGAATTTGCTAAAAGAAAGCTATCAAAGCGAAATGTAGCTCAAATTAATCCAAACTATCCAAAATTATCCAAACTGAATTAAAGTCAATAAAGCTGACCAAGATGTGGACAATTTTAAATTACTTACTTCCATACCAACTTATGCTGATACAAATGAATCCATTTCAACCTAGATAAAACCATCTTGTAGACATTGAATATATCTAACTGATGTGTGCATAATTTACATATAAATTCTGATATTTTATGCATGATTTTGGTGCTGATTTGTGTTAAGTTTTACCCCAATTAAGATTAATTTCAGGAAATGAGCCAAAGTGGAGGCACTTCAGCCCAGTTGGAACAAAGACCCAGACGAGAGGTTAAAGGAGGGCTATTAGGCCCATAAAGCCCATGCTGCACTCTTTGGGAAAGCCCAAAGAGAGAGCTCAGCCATAGCCTTCCAAGAGAGCCTATTTGGCCCAGCAAGGAGGAGGCCCATTTGCAGCTCAAGAGCAGCTCAAGAGTAACCCAAATTGTAGCATAAGAGAAGCTAGGGGCGGCAACTTCTAGAAAGTTCAAGATAAGCTAGGGTCAACAACTTCTAGAAGGTTTGAGAGAGGCTAGGGGCGGCAATTTCTAGAATTCTTGGAGGGCTGAAGAGGAAGCTAAAAAAGAAGAGAAAGAGGGGAAAAGAGTTCAAACATTTTGAAATTCAGCCCTTTGGGAGATTCAAACCTTGAGTTTGAATTCTTGGAGGGTGAAGAGAGAGATAGGTGTAAGAGAGGAGATTCAAGCAACTTCAAGCGGAGAAGGGGCTGGATTCGAAAGGAGAAGAAGCCATTGGAGATCTAGGTTGTCTTCTTCCTAGAATTCTGCACATTTGGTAATCGAATTCAGCTAGGGTTTCATTTTGTTTTCTCCATTAATTTTCCTTTCTTGCTATAATTGAAGCATGATTTCTGTAATTTCAGAATTGTAATTAGCTTTCTAGGTTCATTTGAATAGATTAGATGCAATCTTGATGTTTCTTGATTAGGAATTTGATTGTTAGAACTGCTAGCCAAATTGTTGTTTTGCAATTTCAGATCTGTAATTTTAGATCTTGATTTTGTAATGTCTGAATTGCTTGAGAAAGAATTTAGGCAACCCTAATTCTATTTGGCCGAACTATTCTTGATTCATTGAAGTTCTAGAGTGCTTGAGAAAGACTCTAGAAATTTGGATTTGCTAATCAAGAACCGAATTGAGTTCAAGATTAGAGATAACTTGCACAATTCGGTTGATGTTCATTCAATCTGAAATGATGCCCTAGAATGCCTAGATCTTAATGCATGCATGAGGATTAGATTCTTGTTAGAGATAGAAGAACCATTACTCATGCATAGATTGAACATGCACTTGAGAGAGGTTGTTCATTGCCTTGGGGTTTCACCAAACCAAGGTTGAATCATAATCTAATCGAATGATCTAAAAAATTAATTGATGAATCAATTTTGTGCATATTTAGCTTGTCTTCTCAACTTGCATGCAAGGTGTTTGATCCAATTCCTTAGAGATAATTTGTTAGCTAAGATTTCAGTTTTATGTTAGATATGCATTTTGGATTCTCAGATAATGGTAGGCTGATATACTACTAGTAGTTGCTACATAAGTCATCGTGGAAAGCAATACTCTATTCATCACTTTATTACTTGAGCGGCTAGTGCACTTGCTAGTGTAGCAAATACGCATCAAGTTTTTGGCACCGTTGTCGGGGACTTATTGCAGCAATATTAAGAACTATTAGCCACTGTTAATTTGATTTCTAACTATGTGCATTGTAGTTCAGATTTGTGTGCATTAACCTACATTACTGATTTAGGTAATCTCTTTCTTCTTGCCGAATGCTTCTACTTCTGTACTAGATAATCTATTTTTTTTTTCTTCTGTATACTAGGTTCAGATTTGTAGACAGAGTAACTTCCCTTACTGATAGAAGTAGTTTTCTTGCTTATTGTTAATTGCTTTTATCTTACAATGTTGTTCTAGTTTCAGTAGTGTAGATAGTTTCAATAGTTTCAGATGTCTTTCTCCTTGCCGAATGCATCTAGTTTAGGTTGCTGTTCTTGTTTTTGTAGAATGTAGCTTCTTGGTTCTATAGGTTACTTTGCTGATTTGGTAGATTTGAGATCTGTGTTTTATAGGAAGAACTCTATAATTTGGTAGATTTGAGATCTGTGTTTCATCTCTAATTTGATAGATTTCTGGCTTGATAGATTTTTGATTTGTAGTAGGATTCAGATTTGTATATAGTAACCTTCATTACTAATATCAATAGTTTTCTTCCCTATTGCTGATTTGCTTAGATTTTGGTTGTTGTTCAAGTCTAGGTAGTGTAGCTGAATTTTTGTTCTATATACTCTATAAAAATAGTGTAGTTCAGATCTGTACACATTAACCTTCATTGCTGAAATCAGAAATAAGATCTGTGCACATACAAAAATAGTTGTTCTTGTTGCAGTAGAGTGTAGTTTCTTGAGTCTATAGGTCATTTATCTGATTTGATAGAATTTTGTAGGCTGTTTTTTCTTTTTAGCTAGTTTCTGTGTTTTGTAGATAGCCGATTGTTCTTCTTACCAATTGGCATTATCTTAGGTTGCTGTTATAGTTTTAGTAGTGTCAAGGTTTCTTGATTTGATAGGATACTTCTCTGATTTCAATCTTGTATATCAGATTTCAGATCTGTCTATATTAGCTTTCAGCTTGCTGATTGTTCTTTTTCTCGAGGTTTTTCTTTTGAGATAGCATTCAGTTTTCTTTGGATTTGTAAACTGCTGCTATATTAGTTTTTAACAGTTCCTATTTCTTAGGATTGCTGATTACTGATTGTTTGATAGATTGCTTTCTTTGATTAGTGTACTTTAGTTTCTTTAGTACTTTGACAGAGGAGATGGAAGCAACCAACGATCAATGGCATTTCGAAAGAGCACAAGTTAGAAGGCAGCAAGGTCTTTACCATGTGGACACATATACAACTCTATCTACACAAATAGGTGCAATCAGCAAGAAAATAGATGAGATACAGATGACATCCATGCATGTGCAGTCCATGACTTGTGATTGGTGTGGGGTAGGCCATATCAGCACTGCATGCCAAGTTGGCAATTAGTTTATGTAGCCTCCAAAATAGGTAGACATTGTTGGCCACTTTCCAAGACAGCAATACAGTTAGTACCCTTGTGCCTTTAACCCCAGATGGGGAGGATACTCGAAGTCATGGCCAAATCAGCATGTGCCAAAGTCCTTCCCCCAAAACTTCTATCAGCCGAAAAATAAATCTGACTTGGAGGAGCTGATGACCAAGTTCATAGCTAGTGCTGAAACAAGATTTCAGAATAACGAAGCATTGATAAAGAACTTGGAGAAGCAAGTCGGGCAGTTGGAACAATTGATTTCAACAAGCATACCGGGCACTTTACTAGGGAGTATTGAAGTGAAGGAGAAGGCAAGGGCTGAAAACAAGGTTAGTAGGTTGGGCGACACCCTTGAGCTTGGCATACAAGAGGGAGGAGCTACAAGGGAAGAGAATGAAGAGATGCAAGGCATGACAGCATACCTGAATGCCAATCCACATTTTCAAGGGAAAGAGTGTCTCAAGTTGGATGGCTTGGATACCCCGCCAATACCAATAAGCAAGCCTTCAACCCAAGAGCCACCCTCCCTTAAGCTGAAGCAACCCCCTCCACATCTAGAGTATGCTTTCTTAGAGCACTACTAGTAATCATATCAGCAGATTTGAGCCCTTTGCAAAGAGAAAAACTGTTGAAGGTGTCCGGGAATACATGACAGTTTTAGCTCAGAAGGTGTCATTGATGATGAGGTTGGTGGATGTTTTTAGGCCAGCGGTCAGCACCTTACTAGAAGGTCGAGCTTTAGACCAAAAATAAGTGCTTGTTGGGAGTTAAACCAATTCAGACTTTTAGTCATAAACTCTCTCGATTTCTCCCTCTAGTTCTATGTGATTCTTTGCAGCTAGAGGATTCCCATCACAAGAGCTATTGCAGAATTTAAGAATGATCTTCAGGGAAGTCCTCTAAACCCCTCTCCTTACTTGATATTGCTCTTCATGCCCTTACCCTCCGCTGGATTCATTTTCACTCCCTAACACTAGGAACATTGAGGACAATATTCATCTTAAGTGTGGGGGAGTTAGGCTGGGGCTATGCACCTTAATCAGCCCAAAACTTATATACATGCATTGACAAGCCAAATAGGCTGAAAATCCCCTCAAGATCATTGTTGTTTATTAGGTGAATTCAAACAGGGAATACAATGAACTGAGGGAGACCACTATATGTGTTTGCATTTATTCTTGTAATCCAAGTTAGCACAATGCATGAGGTTAAGGGAGCTGAATATGACTTTCACCATGACCAGCCCTAATTACCTTCACGTGTATGAGGCACTTGATTGAATTATTAATGGTCATTCAAGCTAGTTCACATCTGAACTGTTAATGCATGAGGTTCAACAACTGTAAAAGAAAAAGTCCAATTAACTCTGCTATTCCGAGTTGAATAGTAAAATTAGCAACTTGGAATATGAGTATGGTTATTTGCCTCAAGCCTGTGACCAGTGTGAGATGGAGCATAAAATGCACTCACACCAAAAGAAAAAAAAAAGAAAAAGATGAAAGAAGAAAGAAGAAAATACTCCGTGTGAGATGGAGCATAAAATGCACTCACACCAAAAAATTGGGGAAAGAAAAGAAAAAAATTCAGTGACGGCTGAGGTTCAAAGGGACAAAATGCGGTTGAACACTCAATGAGGTGCAATTATAGATTTGAGACCTAGCTCAAGGTGATGGTTAATTTTGGCGGTCAAGGAGCTTATATACATATTGAATGGGAGTGAAAGTTGGAACTTGAAGAAACTCATATTCTCCCCTTCCTTAGCTCTTATGTATGTGATAAGAATGGTAGTTCATAGGAATGAAGCAAAATACTTACACAAGTTTTTCGACCACTCAATGCATTCTCCTTCTAATTTTTTTTTCATCCGGTAAATGGTGAGAGTAAGGGGGGATGATCAGTTTATGGCTGATGTCTTTGCTTGAGGACAAGCAAAAGCTTAAGTGTGGGGGTGTTTGATATGTGCATAATTTACATATAAATTTTGATGTTTTATGCATGATTTTGGTGCTGATTTGTGTAAAGTTTTACCCTAATTCAGTTTAATTTCAGGAAATGATCAAAGGAGACCAACTTAGAAAAAAAAAGCACAAAACCAAGAAAAAGGAGCCAAAGTGGAGGCACTTCATCCCAGCTGGAACAAAGACCGAGCTGAGAGGTTAAAGGAGGGCTTCGGCCCATGAAGCCCATGCTGCACTCTTTGGGAGAGCCCAAAGAGAGAGCCCAAAGAGAGAGACCAGCCGCAACCCAACATATTTAAAGAAACTAGGAAATCAACTCAACCCTATCAAAAAATGAAACTAGACCTAATCAAATCAAAACAAAGCCGTTAAACAAGGATCATTCCAAAAAACCAGTTTAAACAACGTATAAAATCTCGGAGTGAAAACATGACATAATCACATCAACCAATAAGAACCAAGGGTATTACAACTCTAAAGTTGGTATTTTAACTTTGTCGAACCCATCTTACCTAAATAAGCTAAATCCACTCACTAAGACTTATAAGTACCAAACATAACCTATAGTAATAGATTCAAGTTAATCTGCACTGGCCAAATAAACATTCTTGTGCCTAACGAACTCACCTAGACTTCTAAAACCAAAAGAGAAGTTTTCATATTTTGAAACCAAAATTATTCATAGCACTTACAATTGCACAATCAAATGTTTCGTTAAAAACCCTAAGGGATACCACATTATTAATTGCAAAATATAAAACCCTATTACTCTCAACCTATTAAAAGAATCCTCCAAAAAAGAATCTGTTTCAACAAAGCACAAACCAAACCCAAGATGACCAACCCAAATTGGAACAAACAAAACCATGCAAGGTTGGCTGAATCTGTCATTCAGCAATCGATATAACAAAAGCCAAGAAAGAAGTGATCCACTTTATTTAACAAATCCAACCCAAGCTATCAAGACATTGCCAGAAGAATGCCATCAAAGCGAAACATTGCTGAAATGAATCCGAACTAACCAAGATTATCCAAACTGACTTAACCTATTGAGAGAAAGCAAAATTAAAGTCAACAAAGCTGAACAAGATGCAGACAATTTTAGATTAATCACTTCCAAGCCAAACTTTCCTGATACAATTGAATTCAAATCAACATAGATAGAGCCATCTGGTAGACATTGAATATAGCTAACATTAATCAAACCCATTCTTCCAAATCCCGCAAAACTAGTCCTACCAAACTGAGGTAGAAACAACTACACATTATAAAAAATTAACAAAGCGCTGGCCAACCAACCAATGATTAATCAAATCTATACCAACTAACATGGCTTATTGGAAAAATAAACTCTATTTACAAACTAAAACCAACCCAGCGTACCTAGATAAACTAGGAAATCAACTTAGCTGCTTTAGAAAATAATATCAGGATGAGTTAAAGGAAAATAAAACCAATAAAGCTAGATCAATCCAAGCAATCCTGTCTAAACAATCTAAAACAATTCAAAGCAAAAACTTTACATAATCAATTTAACCTACATGAACAAAGCTTCTTAAAACTTTAATATCACTATTCAATCATAAACAAAGCCGATAAAGAAGGATCATTCCAAACAAATCCATTTAAAGAACATAAAAAAACACGGAGCAAAAACTTGACATAATCACATCAACCAATAGGAACCAAGGGTATTAAAACCCTAAAGTCACTATTTTAACTTAGTCGAACCCATGTTACCTAGATAAGCTAAATCCACTCACTGAGTCTTATAAGTGCCAAACATAACCTATAGGAATAGATTCAAGTTAATATGCACTGGCCACATAAACATTCTTGTGGCAAATGAATTCGCCTAGACTTCCAAAATCCAAAAAAGAACTTTTCTTACTTCGAAACCAAGATTATTCTTAGCACTTACCATTACTCAATCAAAAGATTCCTCAAAAACCTTAAGGGATAACACAATATTAGTTGCAAAATATTGAATGCTATTACTCTAAACCTCAAAAGAATCCTTCTAAAAGAATCCGTTACAACAAAGCACAAATGAAACCCAACTTGGCCAACCAAAATTGGAAAGAAAAAAACCATGCAAGGTCGGCCGAATCTATCATTCAGTATGTGATAAAATAAAAGCCAAGAAAGAAGTGATCTGCTTTAATTAAAAAATCCAATTAAAGCAATCAAGACATTTCCAAAAGAAATCCATCAAAGTAAAATGTATCTAAAATTAATCTGAAATATCCAAGATTATCCAAATGACCTAACCTATTGAGACAAAGCTAAATTAAATGAACAAAGCTGAAACAAGATGCTGGTAATTTTAGATTACTCACTTCCAGACCAACCTATGCTAATACAAATGAATCCAACTCAACCTAGATAAAACCATCAGGAAGACATTTAATTTATCTAACATTAACCAAAGCCACTCTTCCGAATCCCACAAAACTGATTCCTGCCAAACTGTTGTAGAGAGAACTGCAAATTATCCAAAACTAACCTAGCCCTGGCCAACTAACAAACCATTAATCAAATCCAACAAACTAACCAAGCTTATTAGAAACATAAACTCCCTTTACAAACTAAATGAACCGAGCATACCTAGATAAACTAGGAAATCAACTTAGCTCCTTTAGAAAAAGAAACCAGGATTATTCAAAGGAAAATAAAACTAATAAACCTAAATCAATCTAAAAAATTCCCATCTAAAGAAAGTAAAACAAACAAAGGAAAAAAAAATTACATAATAAGTTTTATAAACAAGAACAGATCTTATTACAACTCTAGTCTCACTATTCTAACTGATGCAAACCCATTATAACTTATACCATTAGCTGGTGAATCTCGCAATTCTAAGTTAAACAAACCTAACTTATTTAAAGAAACTAGGAAATCAACTCAACCCCATCGAAAAATGAAACTAGACCCCCTCAAATGAAAACAAAGCTGATAAACAAGGATCATTCCAAGCAAATCGGTTTAAACAATGTATAAAAGCTCAGAGCAAAAACCTGACATAATCACATCAATCAACAGGAACCAATGGTATTGCAACCCTAAAGTCAATATTTGAACTTTGTTGAATCCATCTTACCTAGAAAAACTAAATCCACTCACTGAGACTTATAAGTGCCAAACATAACCTATAGGAACAGATTCAAGTTACTCTAGCCTGGACTCATAAACATTCTTGTGTCAAACGAACTCGCCAAGACTTCTAAAAACCAAAAAAGAAGTTTCCATGTTTCGAATCCAATATTATTCAAAGCACATACAATTACTCAATCAAAAAATTAGTTGAAAACACTAAGGGATAACACATTATTTGTTGCAAACCCGTTTAAACAGCGTAAAAAACCTTGGAGCAGAAACATGACATAATCATATCAACGAACAGGAACCAAGCATATTACAACCCTAAAGTCACTATTTTAACTTAGTCGAACCCATCATACCTAGATAAGCATAACCCACTCACTAAGCATTATAAGTGTCAAACATAATCTATAGGAATAGATTCAAGCTAATTCACACTAGCCACATAAACCTTCTTGTGCCAAACGAACTTGCAAAGACTTCTAAAATCCAAAAAAGAAGTTTTTGTATTTGGAAACCAAAATTATTCCTATTACTTACAATTACTCAATCAGATGATTTGACGAAGACCCTGAGGGAAAACACATTATTTTTTTGCAAAATATAAAACACTATCACTTTGAAACTATTAAAAGAATGTTTCCATAAGAATTTGTTTCAGCAAAGCACAAACCAAACCCAACATGGCCAACCCAAATTGGAACCAACAAAACCACTTAAGGTCGGCTGAATCTGTCATTTAGTAACTGATATAACGAAAGCCTAGAAAGAAGTGATCCACTTTATTTAACAAATCCAACCAAAGCTATTAAGACATTTCCAGAAGAAAGCCATCAAAGCGAAACATAGCTAAATTTAATTTGAATTGTCCAGGATTATCTAAACCGACCTAAACTTTTGAGACAAAGCTAAATTAAAGTGAACAAAGCTGATACAAGATGCCTACATTTTTAGATTACTCACTTCAAAACCAACCTATGATGATACAAATGAATCCAACTCAACCTAGGTAAAACCATCTGGTAGACATTGAATATCTAATGTAATCAAACACATTCTTCCAAATCCCATGAAACTGAGTCCGGCCAAATTGTGGTAGAGTGGACTACACATTATCCAAAACTAACCTAGGCAAAGCCAACCAACCAACCATCAATTAAATCCTTACCAACTAACCAAGCTTATTAGAAAAATAAAATCCATTTACAAACTGAAACAAACCAAGCATACTTAGATAAACTAGGAAATCTGTTAGACAGTTTTGTATGCCCTTAGCTTCAATCAAAATGATGTACTTTATGAGTTTATTGTAAATGAATAAAAGTGCATATTTGATTCACATTCCCTTGGTATGTTTCTGTATAATACCCTTAAACTGGACACTTAATGAGACTCGTGTTAGTTTAGAATGTTCACAGCCAATGGGTCAGTCTGGGGAGACCTATCCTGACAAGGCTGACATTGTGGTGCCACCAAGTCGGTTGGGGTGGCTTCTTTCAGCTAACGGGGTGAGACCCTAGGCAATACAGTGTGGGATTAATTGAACCTTTGAACTCGACCAGATTTCCAGCATTGCCCTGGACCTTGGAGATTGATGGGCAAAACTGGAAAGTTACACCCGACCCCTAGACTCGATTATGATACTGCACTAGGTGTCGGATTGGACTGTCTTTGATGTACTGATCAGTGAGATCCTTAGCGGGGGTCAAAACCTGGGTATGTTGGGACAGTCTGAGAATTCATCTAAGTGGGTGATCATAGTGACAGGATCAGCCCCTTTGTCGGACAAAGGTAATGATCGGGGATGCACTCTCACTGATGGAAACCAAGACTACCGGTAGCCAATTTCAATCGTTGAGATTTGTTTTGCAAAATATATTTTATATGAGATATAAAAGTATATATATTATGATTTCGAAATGTTTGCAAATAGGTTTTAATTCCCAGGATCCATACTTGAGAGAGTGCAACACTGTTCCTTGCAGCCGAGGGAGAGGTCCTCTCTTGTCGGGCAGTGTATGATCATTATGGGCTGAGAGGTTAAGTGTAAGACCATTGAGGATAATACCTGATGGGCTAATCTTGCATCTGCCCACAGTCCCTGGGTGTTACAAGGTGGCTTGGCCCAGGGACCACTTAGGGTAAATGTTGGGCCCATAGAGCCCATCTGATGGGTTTCAGGGGGTGCACTGTCCATAACAGTGTATTCGGCCAGGCCTTGTAACAAAGGCTGGGCTAAACCCATGTGGCTGACGTGTAGATCAATGTTTGGGTCCCACGCCATACAAGGAAGCCCAACTGGGCAATAGTTTGGAAGGCTAAATGAATACATAACCCTAAATGGGCCTTAAGCCCATTTCGAACTGGGCTAATTTGATTAGTCACTTAAGGGGCGAATTCTGAGATAAGATCAACTGATAGGATTGGGCCCACACCCTATCCACTCAAAGAGTCCAAGATCTAAATCATTTAGATCTAAAAACTTCCTAATTAGATTAGGAGATGACTGATCTAATCTGCAGATAAGATAAGGGTTATCCCTTATCTTAAATGGACTTCTAATCCAGATATGATTTGGGTTAGCAACTCCTAATGGGATTAAGAGCTGATCCCTTTAGTCTATAAAAGGAAGAGGGGGCGGCAGCCTTTAGACACATCAACTCAACAGACAACCAACAGTCTTGTCTTTAGAGCCGAGATCACAGAAGAGAGAATTCTGCACCCTACAAATACTCTCTAGCCGCCTACAGCAGTTCGATTTCCATTGCTTGGGAGAAATCAATATTGGATATTGATTCCAGTCTTTTGGAGAAAAGATTGGTGGGAGTTGTATCCACAAGCTGTCTACGTGATTCTTGAGAAGGATCAAGTTCTTTTGGAAGAACACTACTGATTCTGCTCTACCTTCACTGCGCCATCTTCAATGGGAGCAGATTTTGGATCCTACCTTGGGCGTGAACACCTCCATTGAGAGATATTGTTTCTTTGTATTAGGTATTATCTCTCCCTACTCCTCTTGGTTCAGATCTGGTTCAGTTTATGGTTCAAGAGTGATCATTGAAAATATGATTTTCTAAATAGGGAATTCGATTCCCAGTTGAAGGGAGAGAAAATTTTTTAAAATTCGCCCCCCTTATTCCGCAATCTTTGGGCATCCATGTGATGGATTTCCTATCCCTTCAAAATCAACTTAGGTCCTTTAGAAAATAAAACCAAGACTATACAAAGGAAAATAAAACCTATAAACCTAAATCAATGTAAAAAATACCATCTAAACAATCAAAAACATATAAAGAAAAAACTTTACATAATAAATCTAAAATAAAAGAATAGAGCTTATTACAACTCTAATCCCACAATTCAATCTGGTACAAACCCATCATAACTTATACCACTGGCCAGAGAATCTCATAAGTCTAAGTTAAACAAACCCAACATATTTAAAGAAACAAGGAAATTGACTCAACCCGATCTAAAAGTGAAAATAGACCTACACAAACCAAAATAAGGATCATTCCAAATGAACCTGTTTAAACAACATTTAAAACCTCGAAGCAAAAACATGACAGAATCATATCAGTCAATAGGAACCATGCATATTACAACACTAAAGCCAATATTTTAAGTTAGTCGAACCCATCATATCTAGATAAGCTTAATCCACTCACTAAGAATTATAAGTGCCAAAAAAGCTGAAACAAGATGCCTACAATTTTAGATTACTCACTTCCAATCCAACCTACGTAGATACAAATGAATCCAACTCATCCTAGAAAAAACCACCTGGTATACATTGAATATCTAACATAATCAAACACATTCTTCCAAATCCAAAGAAACTGAGTCCTGCCAAACTATGGTAGAGTAAGCTACACATTATCCAAAACTAACCTAGCCTAAGCCAACCAACCAACCATCAATCAAATCCAAACATACTAACCAAGCTTATCAGAAAAATAAACTCCCTTTACAAATTGAAACGAACCGAGCATACCTAGAAAAACTAGGAAATCAACTTAACTCCTTTAGAAAAAAAACCTAGGATATTAAAAGGAAAATAAAACCAATAAACCTAAATCAATCTAAAAAATTCCCATCTGAACAAACTAAAACAAATAAAGGAAAAACTTTAAATAATAAATTTTATCTACAAGAACAAAGCGTATTACAACTCTAATCGTATTGTAACTGTAACAAACCCATCATAACTTATACCACTGGCCGGATAATCTCAAAATTCTAAGTTAAACAAACACAACTTATTTAAAGAAACTAGGAAATTAACTCAACCCCATCGAAAAATGAAACTAGACCTACTCATATCAAAATAAAGCCGAATAAACAAGGATCATTCCAAACAAACTGGTTTAAACAACGTATGAAAAGTTAGAGCGAAAACATGACAAAATCACATCAACCAACAGGAACCAAAGGTATTACAACCCTAAATTCAATATTTTAACTTTGTCAAAGCCTTCTTACCAAGAAAAACTAAATCCACTCACTTAGACTTATAAGTGCCAAACATAACCTATAGGAACAAATTCAAGTTAATTTGGCCTAGCCACATAAACGTACTTGTACCAAACAAACTCATCTAGACTTCAAAAAACCAAAAAAGAAGTTACCGTATTTCGAAGCCAATATTATTCAAAGCACTTACAATTACTCAACTAGAAGATTAGTTGAAAACACTAAGGGATAACACATTATTAGTTGCAAACTATAAAATGCTATTACTCTGAACCTAAAGAAAGAATCCTCCCAAAAGAATCTGTTTCAACGAAGCACAAACAAAACCCAACATGGCCAACCCAAATTGAAACCAACAAAAGCATGCAAGGTCGGCTGAATCTATTAGTCAGCGACTGATATAACAAAAGCCATGAAAGAAGTGATCCACTTTATTTAACAAATCGAACCTAAGCTATCAAAACATTGCCAAAAGAATGCCTTGAAAGCGAAATGTAGCTATTAACCCAAACTCTCCAGGGTTATCGAAACTGACCTAACCTATTGAGACAAAGCTAAATTAAAGTGAACAAAGATGAAACAAGATGCGGACAATTTTAGATTACTCACTTCCAAACCAACCTATGCTGATACAAATGAATCCAACTTAACCTAGATAAAAACATCTGATAGACATTGAATATCTAAAGTAATCAAACCCATTATTCCAAATCCCATGAAACTAAATCCTGCCAAACTGTGGTAGAGTGAACTACACATTATCCAAAACTAACCTAGCCCCAATCAACCAAACAACCATCAATTAAATTGATACTAACTAACCAAGTTTATTAGAAATATAAAATCCCTTTACAAACTGAAATGTACCCAGCATATGTAGATAAACTAGGAAATCAACTTAGCTCATTTAGAAAATAAAACCAGGACTATAAAAAGGAAAATAAAACCTATAAACCTAAATCAATGTAAAAAATCCTATCTAAACAATCAAAAACAAATAAAGAAAAAACATTACATACCAAATTTAAGCTAAAAGAATTGATCTTATTACAACTCTAATCTCACTATTCTAACTGATACAAAGCCGATAAAAAGGATCATTCCAAGCAAATCAGTTTAAACAACGTATAAAAGCTCGGAGCAAAAACATGACATAATCACATCAACCAACAGGAACCAATGGTATTGCAACCCTAAAGTCAATATTTGAACTTTGTTGAATCCATCTTACCTAGAAAAACTAAATCCACTCACTGAGACTGATAAGTGCCAAACATAACCTATAGGAACAGATTCAAGTTACTCTAGGCTGGACTCATAAACATTCTTGTGCCAAACGAACTAGCCAAGGCTTCTAAAACCCAAAAAAGAAGTTTCCGTATTTCAAAGCCAATATTATTCAAATCACTTACAATTACTCAATCAGAAGATTAGTTGAAAACACTAAGGGATGAGATATTATTGGTTGCAAAATATAAAATGCTATTACTCTCAACCAATTAAAAGAATCCTCCCAAAAGAATCCATTTCAACGAAGCACAAACAAAACCCATCATGGCCAACCCAAATTGGAACCAAGAAAACCATGCAAAGTCGGCTGAATCTGTTAGTCAGTGACTGATATAACAAAAGCCTTGAAACAAGAGATCTACTTTATTTAACAAATCGAACCTAAGCTATCAAAACATTGCCAAAAGAAAGCCATCAAGGGAAAATGTTGCTGAAATTAATCCAAATTATCCAGGGTTATCGAAACTGACCTAACCTATTGAGACAAAGCTAAATTAAAGTGAACAAAGCTGAAACAAGATGCGGACAATTTTAGATTACTCACTTCCAAACAAACGTATGCTGATACAAATGAATCTAACTCAACCTTGATAAAACTATTTGGTAGACATTGAATATCTAATGTAATCAAACTTATTATTCCAAATCCAATGAAACTGAGTCATATGAAACCGTGGTAGAGTGAAATCCATACTAACTAACCAAGTTTATTAGAAAAATAAAACCCCTTTACAAACTGAAACGAACCCAGCATATGCAGATAAACTACGAAATCAACTTAGCTCCTTTAGAAAATAAAACCAGGACTATACAAAGGAAAATAAAACATATAAACCTAAATCAATGTAAAAAATCCCTTCTAAACAATCAGAAACAATTTAAGAAAAATCTTTAATGTAATAATTTAAGCTAAAAGAATAGTGCTTATTACAACTCTAATCTCACTATTCTAACTGATACAAACCCATTATAACTTATACCATTGGCCAGAGAATCTTGCAATTCTAAGTTAAATAAACCCAACATATTTAAAGAAACAAGGCAACCAACTCAACCTCATCTAAAAATGAAAACAAACCTACTCAAATCAAAACAATGATCATTCTACAAACCTGTTTAAACAACATATAAAACCTCCGAGCGAAACCATGACATAATCATTTCATCCAACAGGAACCAAGCATATTACAACCCTAAAGTCACTATTTTAAGTTAGTTGAAACCATCATACCTAGATAAGCTTAATCCACTCTCTAAGAAATATAAGTGCCAAACAAACTCGCCTAGACTTCTAAAATCCAAAAAAGAAGTTTTCATATTTTGAAACCAAAATTATTCCTATTACTTACAATTACTCAATCAGATGATTCATCAAAGACACTAAGGGATAACACATTATTTTTTTCAAAATATAAAGCACTATCACTCTCAAACGTTTGAAAGAATCTTCACATAAGAATCCATTTCAACAAAGCACAAACCAAACCCAACATGGCCAACCCAAATTGGAATCAACAAAACCACTTAAGGTCAGCTGAATCTATCATTCAGCAACCGATATAACAAAAGCCTAGAAAGAAGTGATCCACTTTATTTAACAAATCCAACCAAATCTCTTAGGACATTGCCAAAAGAAATCCATCAAAGTGGAACGCAGCAGAAAATAATCCAAACTGTCTAGGATTATCCAAACCGACCTAATGATTGAGACAAAGCTAAATTAAAGTGAACTAAGCTGAAACAAGATGCCTACAATTTTAGAGTACTCACTTCCAAACCAACCTATGCTGATACAAATGAATCCAACTCATCCTAGATAAAACCATTTGGTAGATATTGGATATCTAACGTAATGAAACACATTCTTCCAAATCACATGAAACTAAGTCTTGCCAAACTGTGGTAGAGTGAACAACACATTATCCAAAACTAACCAAGCCCAAGCCAACAAACCAACCATCAATCAAATCCAAACAAAATAACCAAGCTTACCAGAGAAATAAACTCCCTTTACAAACTGAAACAAGCCGAGCATACCTAGATAAACTAGAAAATCCACTTAGCTCCTTTAGAAAATAAAACCAGGACTATTTAAAGGAATATAAAACCAATAAACCAAAATCAATCTAAAAACTTCCCATCTAAACAAAATAAAACAAAGAAAGGAAAAACTTAACATAATAAATTTTATCTACAAGAACTGAGCTTATTACAACTCTAATCGTGTTGTAACAGAAACAAACCCATAAGAACTTATACCATTGGCTGGATAATCTCACAATTCCAAGTTAAACAAACCTAAATTATTTAAAGAAATTAGGAAATCAACTCAACCCCATCGAAAAATGAAACTAGACCCACTAAAATCAAAACAAATTCGATAAACAAGGATCATTACAAACAAACCGGTATAGACAATGTATAAAAACTCGGAGTGAAAACATGACATAATCACATCAACCAACAGGAACCAAAGGTATTGCAACCCTAAAGTCAATATTTTAACTTTGTCGAATCCATCTTACCTAGAAAAACTAAATCCACTCGCTGAGACTTATAAGTGCCAAACATAAACTATAGGAATAGATTCAAGTTAATCCGGCGTGGCCTCATAAATGTTCTTGTGCCAAACTAAATTGCCTAGACTTCTAAAAACCAAAAAAGAAGTTTCCGTATTTCAAAGCCAATATTATTCAAATCACTTACAATTACTCAATCAGAAGATTAGTTGAAAAAACTAAGAGATGAGACATTATTGGTTGCAAAATATAAAATGCTATTACTCTCAACCAATTAAAAGAATCCTCCCAAAAGAACCCACTTCAACAAAGCACAAACAAAACCCAACATGGCCCAACCCAAATTGGAACCAAGAAAACCATGCAAAGTCGGCTGAATCTGTCAGTTAGCGACTGATATAACAAAAGCCTTGAAAGAAGTGATCCACTTTATTTAACAAATCAAACCTAAGCTATCAAAACATTCCCAAAAGAAAGCCATCAAATAAAAACGTAGCAGAAATTAATCCAAACTGTCCAGGGTTATCGAAACTGACCAAACCTATTGAGAGAAAGCTAAATTAAAGCGAACAAAGCTGAAACAAGATGTAGAGATTTTTAGATTACTCACTTCGAAATTAACCTATGCTGACACAAATGAATATAATTCAACCTAGATAAAACCATCTGGGAGACATTGAATATCTAACGTAATCTAACCCATTTTTTCAAATCCCACAAAACTGAATCGTGCCAAACTGTGGTAGAGTGAACTACACATTATCCAAAACTAACCTAGCCCTAGCCAACCAAACAACCTTCAATCAAATCCATACCAACTAACCAAGTTTATTAGAGAAATAAAATCCCTTTACAAACTGAAATGTAGCTAGCATACGTAGATAAACTAGGAAATAAAATCAAATTCATATTTTGAAGCCAAAATTATTCCTATTAAAAGAATCTTCCCATAAGAATCTGTTTTAACAAAGCACAAACCAAACCCAACATGGCCAACCCAAATTGGAACCATCAAAACCACTTAAGCTCGGCTGAATCTATCATTCAGCAACCGATATAACAAAAGCCTAGAAAAAAGTGATCCATTTTATTTCACAAATCCAACCAAAGATTTTAAGACTTGCCAGATGAAAGCTATCAAAGTGAAATGTAGCTGAAATTAATCCGAATAGTCAAGGATTATCCAAACTGACCTAACCTATTGAGACAAAGCTAAATTAAAGTGGATAAAGCTGAAATAAGATGCCTACAATTTTAGATTACTCACTTCCAAACCAACCAATGCTGATACAAATGAATCCAACTCAACCTAGATAAAACCATCTGGTAGACATTGAATATCTAACGTAATCAAACACATTCTTCCAAATCCCGTGAAACTGAGTCCTGCCAAACTGTGGTAGAGTGAACTACACATTATCTGAAACTAAACTAGTCCAAGCCAACCAACCAACCATCAATCAAATCCAAACAATCTAAACAAGCTTATTAGAAAAATAAACTCCCTATACAAATTGAAACGAACCGAGCATACCTAGATAAAAAAGGAAATCAACTTAACTCCTTTAGAAAAAAAAAACAAGGACTATTCAAAGGAAAATAAAACCAATAGACGTAAATCAATCTAAAAAATTCCCATATGAACAATCTAAAACAAATAAAGGAAAAACGTAAAACAACTCTATTCGTATTGTAACTATTACAAACCCATCATAACTTATACCACTGGCCGGATAATCTCAAAATTCTAAGTTAAAAAACCCAACTTATTTAAAGAAACTAGGAAATCAACTCAACCCCATCAAAAAATGAAACTAGACCTACTCAAATCAAAGTAAAGCCGATAAACAAGCATCATTCCTAACAAACAGGTATAAAAAATGTATAAAAACTCAGGGCGAAAACATGACATAATCACAACAACCAACAGGATCCAAAGATATTAAAACCCTAAAGTCAATATTTAAACTTTGTCGAACCCATCATACCTAGAAAAACTAAATCCACACGCCAAGACTTATAAGTGCCAAACATAACCTATAGGAACAGATTCAAGTTAAACAGGCCTGGACACATAAACATTCATGTGTCGAACGAACTCACCTAGACTTCTAAAAACCAAAAAAGAAGTTTCCGTCTTTCGAAGCCAATGTTATTGAAAGCACTCACAATTACTCAATCAAAAAATTAGTTGAACACACTAAGGGATAACACATTATTAGTTGCAAAATATAAAATGATATTACCCGCATCCTATTAAAAGTATCCTCCCAGAAGATTCCATTTCAACGAAGCACAAACAAAACCCAACATGGCCAACCCAAATTGGAAGTAACAAAACCATGCAAGGTTGGCTGAATCTGTCAGTCAGTGACGAATATAACAAAACCATTGAAAGAAGTGACCCACTTTATTTAACAAATCGAACCTAAGCTATCAAAACATTGCAAAAAGAAAGCTACTAAAGCGAAACATAGATGAAATTAATCCAAACTATCTAGGGTTACCGAAACTGACCTAACCTTTTGAGACAAAGCTAAATTAAAGTGAACAAAGTGGAAACAAGATGCGAACAATTTTTGATTAATCACTTCCAAACCAACCTATGCTGATACAAATGAACTGAACTCAACCTAGATAAAACCATCTGGTAGACATTGAATTTCTAACATAATCAAACTCATTAATCCAAATCCCGTAAAACTGTGTCATGCAAAACTGTGGTAGAGTAAACTACACATTATCCAAAACTAACCTAGCCCTATCCAAACAAACAACCATCAATCAAATCCATACCAACTAACCAAGTTTATTAGAAAAATAAAATCCCTTTACAAATTGAAACGAACCCAGCATACATAGATAAACTAAGAAATCAACTTAGCTCATTTAGAAAAAAAACTAGGAGTATACAAAGGAAAATAAAGCCTATAAACCTAAATCAATGTAAAAAATCCCATCTAAACAATAAAAATAACAATTAAAGCAAAAGGTTTGCATAATAAATTTAAGCTAAAAGAATAGAGATTATTACATCTCTAATATCACTATTCTAACTGATACAAACCAGTCATAACTTATACCACTAGCCGGATAATCTCACAAATCTAAGTTAAAAAAACCCAACTTATTTAAAGAAACTAGGAAATCAACTCAACCCCATCAAAAAATGAAACTAGACCTACTCAAATCAAAATAAAGCCGATAAACAAGCATCATTCCGAACAAACCGGTATAAACAACGTATAAAAAATCAGGGCGAAAACATGACATAATCACAACAACCAACAGGATCCAAAGATATTAAAACCTTAAAGTCAATATTTAAACTTTGTCGAACCCATCATACCTAGAAAAACTAAATCCACACGCCAAGACTTATAAGTGCCAAACATAACCTATAGGAACAGATTCAAGTTAATCAGGTCTGGCCACATAAACATTCTTGTGTCGAACGAACTTGCCTAAACTTCTAAAAACCAAAAAAGAAGTTTCCGTCTTTCGAAGCCAATGTTATTGAAAGCACTCACAATTACTCAATCAAAAAATTAGTTGAACACACTAAGGGATAACACATTATTAGTTTAAAAATATAAAATGATATTACCCGCATCCTATTAAAAGTATCCTCCCAGAAGATTCCATTTCAACGAAGCACAAACAAAACCCAACATGGCCAACCCAAATTGGAAGTAACAAAACCATGCAAGGTTGGCTGAATCTGTCAGTCAGTGTTGAATATAACAAAACCATTGAAAGAAGTGACCCACTATATTTAACAAATCGAACCTAAGCTATCAAAACATTGCAAAAAGAAAGCTATTAAAGCGAAACATAGATGAAATTAATCCAAACTATCTAGGGTTACCGAAACTGACCTAACCTTTTGAGACAAAGCTAAATTAAAGTGAACAAAGTGGAAACAAGATGCGAACAATTTTTGATTACTCACTTCCAAACCAACCTATGCTGATACAAATGAACTGAACTCAACCTAGATAAAACCATCTGGTAGACATTGAATTTCTAACATAATCAAACTCATTAATCCAAATCCCGTAAAACTGTGTCATGCAAAACTGTGGTAGAGTAAACTACACATTATCCAAAACTAACCTATCCCTAGCCAAACAAACAACCATCAATCAAATCCATACCAACTAACCAAGTTTATTAGAAAAATAAAATCCCTTTACAAATTGAAACGAACCCAGCATACATAGATAAACTAAGAAATCAACTTAGCTCATTTAGAAAAAAAACTAGGAGTATACAAAGGAAAATAAAGCCTATAAACCTAAATCAATGTAAAAAATCCCATCTAAACAATAAAAATAACAATTAAAGCAAAAGGTTTGCATAATAAATTTAAGCTAAAAGAATAGAGATTATTACATCTCTAATATCACTATTCTAACTGATAAAAACCAGTACTAACTTATACCACTAGCCCTATAATCTCACAATTCTAAGTTAAAAAAACCCAACTTATTTAAAGAAACTAGGAAATCAACTCAACCCCATCAAAAAATGAAACTAGACCTACTCAAATCAAAATAAAGCCGATAAACAAGCATCATTCCGAACAAACCGGTATAAACAACGTATAAAAAATCAGGGCGAAAACATGACATAATCACAACAACCAACAGGATCCAAAGATATTAAAACCTTAAAGTCAATATTTAAACTTTGTCGAACCCATCATACCTAGAAAAACTAAATCCACACGCCAAGACTTATAAGTGCCAAACATAACCTATAGGAACAGATTCAAGTTAATCAGGTCTGGCCACATAAACATTCTTGTGTCGAACGAACTTGCCTAGACTTCTAAAAACCAAAAAAGAAGTTTCCGTCTTTCGAAGCCAATGTTATTGAAAGCACTCACAATTACTCAATCAAAAAATTAGTTGAACACACTAAGGGAAAACACATTATTAGTTGCAAAATATAAAATGATATTACCCACATCCTATTAAAAGTTTCCTCCCAGAAGATTCCATTTCAACGAAGCACAAACAAAACCCAACATGGCCAACCCAAATTGGAAGTAACAAAACCATGCAAGGTTGGCTGAATCTGTCAGTCAGTGACGAATATAACAAAACCAATGAAAGAATTGACCCACTTTATTTAACAAATCGAACCTAAGCTTTCAAAGCATTGCAAAAAGAAAGCTATTAAAGCGAAACATAGATGAAATTAATCCAAACTATCTAGGGTTACCAAAACTGACCTAACCTTTTGAGACAAAGCTAAATTAAAGTGAACAAAGTGGAAACAAGAGGCGAACAATTTTTGATTACTCACTTCCAAACCAACCTATGCTGATACAAATGAACTGAACTCAACCTAGATAAAACCATCTGGTAGACATTGAATTTCTAACATAATCAAACTCATTAATCCAAATCCCGTAAAACTGTGTCATGCAAAACTGTGGTAGAGTAAACTACACATTATCCAAAACTAACCTAGCCCTAGCCAAACAAACAACCATCAATCAAATCCATACCAACTAACCAAGTTTATTAGAAAAATAAAATCCCTTTACAAATTGAAACGAACCCAGCGTACATAGATAAACTAAGAAATCAACTTAGCTCATTTAGAAAAAAAACTAGGAGTATACAAAGGAAAATAAAGCCTATAAACCTAAATCAATGTAAAAAATCCCATCTAAACAATAAAAATAACAATTAAAGCAAAAGGTTTGCATAATAAATTTAAGCTAAAAGAATAGAGATTATTACATCTCTAATATCACTATTCTAACTGATACAAACCAGTCATAACCTATACCACTAGCCGGATAATCTCACAATTCTAAGTTAAAAAAACCCAACTTATTTAAAGAAACTAGGAAATCAACTCAACCCCATCAAAAAATGAAACTAGACCTACTCAAATCAAAATAAAGCCGATAAACAAGCATCATTCCGAACAAACCGGTATAAACATCGTATAAAAAATCAGGGCGAAAACATGACATAATCACAACAACCAACAGGATGCAAAGATATTAAAACCATAAAGTCAATATTTAAACTTTGTCGAACCCATCATACCTAGAAAAACTAAATCCACACGCCAAGACTTATAAGTGCCAAACATAACCTATAGGAACAGATTCAAGTTAAACAGGCCTGGCCACATAAACATTCTTGTGTCGAACGAATTTGCCTAGACTTCTAAAAACCAGAAAAGAAGTTTCCGTCTTTCGAAGCCAATGTTATTGAAAGCACTCACAATTACTCAATCAAAAAATTAGTTGAACACACTAAGGGATAACACATTATTAGTTGCAAAATATAAAATGATATTACCCTCATCCTATTAGAAGTATCCTCCCAGAAGATTCCATTTCAACGAAGCAAAAACAAAACCCAACATGGCCAACCCAAATTGGAAGTAACAAAACCATGCAAGGTTGGCTGAATCTGTCAGTCAGTGACGAATATAACAAAACCATCGAAAGAAGTGATCCACTTTATTTAACAAATCGAACCTAAGCTATCAAAACATTGCCAAAAGAAAGCCATTAAAGCGAAACATAGATGAAATTAATCCAAACTATCCAGGGTTATCGAAACTGACCTAACCTTTTGAGACAAAGCTAAGTTAAAGTGAACAAAGCGGAAACAAGATGTGAACAATTTTTGATTATTCACTTCTAAATGAACCTATGCTGACACAAATGAACCGAACTCAACCTAGATAAAACAATCTATAGACATTGAATTTCTAACATAATCAAACCCATTAATCCAAATCCCGTAAAACTGTGTCATGCAAAACTGTGGTAGAGTAAACTACACATTATCCAAAACTAACCTAGCCCTAGCCAAACAAACAACCATCAATCAAATCCATACCAACTAACCAAGTTTATTAGAAAAATAAAATACCTTTACTATTTGAAACGAACCCAGCATACATAGATAAACTAAGAAATCCACTTAGCTCATTTAGAAAAAAAACTAGGAGTATACAAAGGAAAATAAAGCCTATAAACCTAAATCAATGTAAAAAATCCCATCTAAACAATAAAAATAACAATTAAAGCAAAAGGTTTGCATAATAAATTTCAGCTAAAAGAATAGAGATTATTACATCTCTAATATCACTATTCTAACTGATACAAACCAGTCATAACTTATACCACTAGCCGGATAATCTCACAATTCTAAGTTAAAAAAACCCAACTTATTTAAAGAAACTAGGAAATCAACTCAACCCCATCAAAAAATGAAACTAGACCTACTCAAATCAAAATAAAGCCGATAAACAAGCATCATTCCGAACAAACCGGTATAAACAACGTATAAAAAATCAGGGCGAAAACATGACATAATCACAACAACCAACAGGATCCAAAGATATTAAAACCTTGAAGTCAATATTTAAACTTTGTCGAACCCATCATACCTAGAAAAACTAAATACACACGCCAAGACTTATAAGTGCCAAACATAACCTATAGGAACAGATTCAAGTTAATCAGGTCTGGCCACATAAACATTCTTGTGTCGAACGAACTTGCCTAGACTTCTATAAACCAAAATAGAAGTTTCCGTCTTTCGAAGCCAATGTTATTGAAAGCACTCACAATTACTCAATCAAAAAATTAGTTGAACACACTAAGGGATAACACATTATTAGTTGCAAAATATAAAATGATATTACCCGCATCCTATTAAAAGTATCCTCCCAGAAGATTCCATTTCAACGAAGCACAACCAAAACCCAACATGGCCAACCCAAATTGGAAGTAACAAAACCATGCAAGGTTGGCTGAATCTGTCAGTCAGTGACGAATATAACAAAACCATTGAAAGAAGTGACCCACTTTATTTAACAAATCGAACCTAAGCTATCAAAACATTGCCAAAAGAAAGCTATTAAAGCGAAACATAGATGAAATTAATCCAAACTATCTAGGGTTATCGAAACTGACCTAACCTTTTGAGACAAAGCTAAATTAAAGTGAACAAAGTGGAAACAAGATGCGAACAATTTTTGATTACTCACTTCAAAACCAACCTATGCTGATACGAATGAACTGAACTCAACCTAGATAAAACCATCTGGTAGACATTGAATTTCTAGCATAATCAAACTCATTAATCCAAATCCCGTAAAACTGTGTCATGCAAAACTGTGGTAGAGTAAACTACACATTATCCAAAACTAACCTAGCCCTAGCCAAACAAACAACCATCAATCAAATCCATACCAACTAACCAAGTTTATTAGAAAAATAAAATCCCTTTACAAATTGAAACGAACCCAGCATACATAGATAAACTAAGAAATCAACTTAGCTCATTTAGAAAAAAAACTAGGAGTATACAAAGGAAAATAAAGCCTATAAACCTAAATCAATGTAAAAAATCCCATCTAAACAATAAAAATAACAATTAAAGCAAAAGGTTTGCATAATAAATTTAAGCTAAAAGAATAGAGATTATTACATCTCTAATATCACTATTCTAACTGATACAAACCAGTCCTAACTTATACCACTAGCCGGATAATCTCACAATTCTATGTTAAAAAAACCCAACTTATTTAAAGAAACTAGGAAATCAACTCAACCCCATCAAAAAATGAAACTAGACCTACTCAAATCAAAATAAAGTCGATAAACAAGCATCATTCCGAACAAACCGGTATAAACAACGTATAAAAAATCTGGGCGAAAACATGACATAATCACAACAACCAACAGGATCCAAAGATATTAAAACCTTAAAGTCAATATTTAAACTTTGTCGAACCCATCATACCTAGAAAAACTAAATCCACACGCCAAGACTTATAAGTGCCAAACATAACCTATAGGAACAGATTCAAGTTAATCAGGTCTAGCCACATAAACATTCTTGTGTCGAACGAACTTGCCTAGACTTCTAAAAACCGAAAAAGAAGTTTCCGTCTTTCGAAGCCAATGTTATTGAAAGCACTCACAATTACTCAATCAAAAAATTAGTTGAATACACTAAGGGATAACACATTATTAGTTGCAAAATATAAAATGATATTACCCACATCCTATTAAAAGTTTCCTCCCAGAAGATTCCATTTCAACGAAGCACAAACAAAACCCAACATGGCCAACCCAAATTGGAAGTAACAAAACCATGCAAGGTTGGCTGACTCTGTCAGTCAGTGACGAATATAACAAAACCATTGAAAGAAGTGACCCACTTTATTTAACAAATCGAACCTAAGCTATCAAAGCATTGCAAAAAGAAAGCCATTAAAGCGAAAGATAGATGAAATTAATCCAAACTATCTAGGGTTATCGAAACTGACCTAACCTTTTGAGACAAAGCTAAGTTAAAGTGAACAAAGTGGAAACAAGATGCGAACAATTTTTGATTACTCACTTCCAAACCAACCTATGCTGATACAAATGAACCGAACTCAACCTAGATAAAACAATCTGTAGACATTGAATTTCTAACATAATCAAACCCATTAATCCTAATCCCGTAAAACTGTGTCATGCAAAACTGTGGTAGAGTAAACTACACATTATCCAAAACTAACCTAGCCCTAGCCAAACAAACAACAATCAATCAAATCCATACCAACTAACCAAGTTTATTAGAAAAATAAAATCCCTTTACAAATTGAAACGAACCCAGCGTACATAGATAAACTAAGAAATCAACTTAGCTCATTTAGAAAAAAAACTAGGAGTATACAAAGGAAAATAAAGCCTATAAACCTAAATCAATGTAAAAAATCCCATCTAAACAATAAAAATAACAATTAAAGCAAAAGGTTTGCATAATAAATTTAAGCTAAAAGAATAGAGATTATTACATCTCTAATATCACTATTCTAACTGATACAAACCAGTCATAACTTATACCACTAGCCGGATAATCTCACAATTCTAAGTTAAAAAAACCCAACTTATTTAAAGAAACTAGGAAATCAACTCAACCCCATCAAAAAATGAAACTAGACCTACTCAAATCAAAATAAAGCCGATAAACAAGCTTCATTCCGAACAAACCGGTATAAACATCGTATAAAAAATCAGGGCGAAAACATGACATAATCACAACAACCAACAGGATGCAAAGATATTAAAACCATAAAGTCAATATTTAAACTTTGTCGAACCCATCATACCTAGAAAAACTAAATCCACACGCCAAGACTTATAAGTGCCAAACATAACCTATAGGAACAGATTCAAGTTAAACAGGCCTGGCCACATAAACATTATTGTGTCGAACGAACTTGCCTAGACTTCTAAAAACCAGAAAAGAAGTTTCCGTCTTTCGAAGCCAATGTTATTGAAAGCACTCACAATTACTCAATCAAAAAATTAGTTGAACACACTAAGGGATAACACATTATTAGTTGCAAAATATAAAATGATATTACCCGCATCCTATTAGAAGTATCCTCCCAGAAGATTCCATTTCAACGAAGCACAAACAAAACCCAACATGGCCAACCCAAATTGGAAGTAACAAAACCATGCAAGGTTGGCTGAATCTGTCAGTCAGTGACGAATATAACAAAACCATTGAAAGAAGTGACCCACTTTATTTAACAAATCGAACCTAAGCTATCAAAACATTGCCAAAAGAAAGCCATTAAAGCGAAACATAGATGAAATTAATCCAAATATCCAGGGTTATCGAAACTGACCTAACTTTTTGAGACAAAGCTAAGTTAAAGTGAACAAAGCGGAAACAAGATGCGAACAATTTTTGATTATTCACTTCAAAACGAACCTATGCTGATACAAATGAACCGAACTCAACCTAGATAAAACAATCTGTAGACATTGAATTTCTAACATAATCAAACCCATTAATCCAAATCCCGTAAAACTGTGTCATGCAAAACTGTGGTAGAGTAAACTACACATTATCCAAAACTAACCTAGCCCTAGCCAAACAAACAACCATCAATCAAATCCATACCAACTAACCAAGTTTATTAGAAAAATAAAATACCTTTACAATTTGAAACGAACCCAGCATACATAGATAAACTAAGAAATCAACTTAGCTCATTTAGAAAAAAAACTAGGAGTATACAAAGGAAAATAAAGCCTATAAACCTAAATCAATGTAAAAAATCCCATCTAAACAATAAAAATAACAATTAAAGCAAAAGGTTTGCATAATAAATTTAAGCTAAAAGAATAGAGATTATTACATCTCTAATATCACTATTCTAACTGATACAAACCAGTCATAACTTATACCACTAGCCGGATAATCTCACAATTCTAAGTTAAAAAATCCCAACTTATTTAAAGAAACTAGGAAATCAACTCAACCCCATCAAAAAATGAAACTAGACCTACTCAAATCAAAATAAAGCCGATAAACAAGCATCATTCCGAACAAACCGGTATAAACAACGTATAAAAAATCAGGGCGAAAACATGACATAATCACAACAACCAACAGGATCCAAAGATATTAAAACCTTGAAGTCAATATTTAAACTTTGTCGAACCCATCATACCTAGAAAAACTAAATACACACGCCAAGACTTATAAGTGCCAAACATAACCTATAGGAACAGATTCAAGTTAATCAGGTCTGGCCACATAAACATTCTTGTGTCGAACGAACTTGCCTAGACTTCTATAAACCAAAATAGAAGTTTCCGTCTTTCGAAGCCAATGTTATTGAAAGCACTCACAATTACTCAATCAAAATATTAGTTGAACACACTAAGGGATAACACATTATTAGTTGCAAAATATAAAATGATATTACCCGCATCCTATTAAAAGTATCCTCCCAGAAGATTCCATTTCAACGAAGCACAACCAAAACCCAACATGGCCAACCCAAATTGGAAGTAACAAAACCATGCAAGGTTGGCTGAATCTGTCAGTCAGTGACGAATATAACAAAACCATTGAAAGAAGTGATCCACTTTATTTAACAAATCGAACCTAAGCTATCAAAACATTGCCAAAAGAAAGCTATTAAAGCGAAACATAGATGAAATTAATCCAAACTATCCAGGGTTATCGAAACTGACCTAACCTTTTGAGACAAAGCTAAATTAAAGTGAACAAAGTGGAAACAAGATGCGAACAATTTTTGATTACTCACTTCAAAACCAACCTATGCTGATACGAATGAACCGAACTCAACCTAGATAAAACAATCTGTAGACATTGAATTTCTAGCATAATCAAACTCATTAATCCAAATCCCGTAAAACTGTGTCATGCAAAACTGTGGTAGAGTAAACTACACATTATCCAAAACTAACCTAGCCCTAGCCAAACAAACAACCATCAATCAAATCCATACCAACTAACCAAGTTTATTAGAAAAATAAAATCCCTTTACAAATTGAAACGAACCCAGCATACATAGATAAACTAAGAAATCAACTTAGCTCATTTAGAAAAAAAACTAGGAGTATACAAAGGAAAATAAAGCCTATAAACCTAAATCAATGTAAAAAATCCCATCTAAACAATAAAAATAACAATTAAAGCAAAAGGTTTGCATAATAAATTTAAGCTAAAAGAATAGAGATTATTACATCTCTAATATCACTATTCTAACTGATACAAACCAGTCATAACTTATACCACTAGCCGGATAATCTCACAATTCTATGTTAAAAAAACCCAACTTATTTAAAGAAACTAGGAAATCAACTCAACCCCATCAAAAAATGAAACTAGACCTACTCAAATCAAAATAAAGTCGATAAACAAGCATCATTCCGAACAAACCGGTATAAACAACGTATAAAAAATCTGGGCGAAAACATGACATAATCACAACAACCAACAGGATCCAAAGATATTAAAACCTTAAAGTCAATATTTAAACTTTGTCGAACCCATCATACCTAGAAAAACTAAATCCACACGCCAAGACTTATAAGTGCCAAACATAACCTATAGGAACAGATTCAAGTTAATCAGGTCTGGCCACATAAACATTCTTGTGTCGAACGAACTTGCCTAGACTTCTAAAAACCGAAAAAGAAGTTTCCGTCTTTCGAAGCCAATGTTATTGAAAGCACTCACAATTACTCAATCAAAAAATTAGTTGAATACACTAAGGGATAACACATTATTAGTTGCAAAATATAAAATGATATTACCCGCATCCTATTAAAAGTATCCTCCAGAAGATTCCATTTCAACGAAGCACAAACAAAACCCAACATGGCCAACCCAAATTGGAAGTAACAAAACCATGCAAGGTTGGCTGAATCTGTCAGTCAGTGACGAATATAACAAAACCATTGAAAGAAGTGATCCACTTTATTTAACAAATCGTACCTAAGCTATCAAAACATTGCCAAAAGAAAGCCATTAAAGCGAAACATAGATGAAATTAATCCAAATATCTAGGGTTATCGAAACTGACCTAACCTTTTGAGACAAAGCTAAGTGAAAGTGAACAAAGTGGAAACAAGATGCGAACAATTTTTGATTACTCACTTCTAAACGAACCTATGCTGATACAAATGAACCGAACTCAACCTAGATAAAACAATCTGGTAGACATTGAATTTCTAACATAATCAAACCCATTAATCCTAATCCCGTAAAACTGTGTCATGCAAAACTGTGGTAGAGTAAACTACACATTATCCAAAACTAACCTAGCCCTAGCCAAACAAACAACCATCAATCAAATCCATACCAACTAACCAAGTTTATTAGAAAAATAAAATCCCTTTTCAAATTGAAATGAACCCAGCATACATAGATAAACTAAGAAATCAACTTAGCTCATTTAGAAAAAAAACTAGGAGTATACAAAGGAAAATAAAGCCTATAAACCTAAATCAATGTAAAAAATCCCATTTAAACAATAAAAATAACAATTAAAGCAAAAGGTTTGCATAATAAATTTAAGCTAAAAGAATAGAGATTATTACATCTCTAATATCACTATTCTAACTGATACAAACCAGTCATAACTTATACCACTAGCCGGATAATCTCACAATTCTAAGTTAAAAAAACCCAACTTATTTAAAGAAACTAGGAAATCAACTCAACCCCATCAAAAAATGAAACTAGACCTACTCAAATCAAAATAAAGCCGATAAACAAGCATCATTCCGAACAAACTGGTATAAACAACGTATAAAAAATCAGGGCGAAAACATGACATAATCACAACAACCAACAGGATCCAAAGATATTAAAACCTTAAAGTCAATATTTAAACTTTGTCGAACCCATCATACCTAGAAAAACTAAATCCACACGCCAAGACTTATAAGTGCCAAACATAACCTATAGGAACAGATTCAAGTTAATCAGGTCTGGCCACATAAATATTCTTGTGTCGAACGAACTTGCCTAGACTTCTAAAAGCCAAAATAGAAGTTTCCGTCTTTCGAAGCCAATGTTATTGAAAGCACTCACAATTACTCAATCAAAAAATTAGTTGAACACACTAAGGGATAACACATTATTAGTTGCAAAATATAAAATGATATTACCCGCATCCTATTAAAAGTATCCTCCCAGAAGATTCCATTTCAACGAAGCACAAACAAAACCCAACATGGCCAACCCAAATTGGAAGTAACAAAACCATGCAAGGTTGGCTGAATCTGTCAGTCAGTGACGAATATAACAAAACCATTGAAAGAAGTGATCCGCTTTATTTAACAAATCGAACCTAAGCTATCAAAACATTGCCAAAAGAAAGCTATTAAAGCGAAACATAGAGGAAATTAATCCAAACTATCCAGGGTTATCGAAACTGACCTAACCTTTTGAGACAAAGCTAAATTAAAGTGAACAAAGTGGAAACAAGATGCGAACAATTTTTGATTACTCACTTCAAAACCAACCTATGCTGATACAAATGAACTGAACTCAACCTAGATAAAACAATCTGTAGACATTGAATTTCTAACATAATCAAACCCATTAATCCAAATCCCGTAAAACTGTGTCATGCAAAACTGTGGTAGAGTAAACTACACATTATCCAAAACTAACCTAGCCCTAGCCAAACAAACAACCATCAATCAAATCCATACCAACTAACCAAGTTTATTAGAAAAATAAAATCCATTTACAAATTGAAATGAACCCAGCATACATAGATAAACTAAGAAATCAACTTAGCTCATTTAGAAAAAAAACTAGGAGTATAGAAAGGAAAATAAAGCCTATAAACCTAAATCAATGTAAAAAATCCCATCTAAACAATAAAAATAACAATTAAAGCAAAAGGTTTGCATAATAAATTTAAGCTAAAAGAATAGAGATTATTACATCTCTAATATCACTATTCTAACTGATACAAACCAGTCATAACTTATACCACTAGCCGGATAATCTCACAATTCTAAGTTAAAAAATCCCAACTTATTTAAAGAAACTAGGAAATCAACTCAACCCCATCAAAAAATGAAACTAGACCTACTCAAATCAAAATAAAGCCGATAAACAAGCATCATTCCGAACAAACCGGTATAAACAACGTATAAAAAATCAGGGCGAAAACATGACATAATCACAACAACCAACAGGATCCAAAGATATTAAAACCATAAAGTCAATATTTAAACTTTGTCGAACCCATCATACCTAGAAAAACTAAATCCACACGCCAAGACTTATAAGTGCCAAACATAACCTATAGGAACAGATTCAAGTTAAACAGGCCTGGCCACATAAACATTCTTGTGTCGAACGAACTTGCCTAGATTTCTAAAAACCAGAATAGAAGTTTCCGTCTTTCGAAGCCAATGTTATTGAAAGCACTCACAATTACTCAATCAAAATATTAGTTGAACACACTAAGGGTTAACACATTATTAGTTGCAAAATATAAAATGATATTACCCTCATCCTATTAAAAGTATCCTCCCAGAAGATTCCATTTCAACGAAGCACAAACAAAACCCAACATGGCCAACCCAAATTGGAAGTAACAAAACCATGCAAGGTTGGCTGAATCTGTCAGTCAGTGACGAATATAACAAAACCATTGAAAGAAGTGATCCTCTTTATTTAACAAATCAAACCTAAGCTATCAAAACATTGCCAAAAGAAAGCCATTAAAGCGAAACAGAGATGAAATTAATCCAAACTATCCAGGGTTATCGAAACTGACCTAACCTTTTGAGACAAAGCTAAGTTAAAGTGAACAAAGCGGAAACAAGATGTGAACAATTTTTGATTACTCACTTCTAAATGAACCTATGCTGACACAAATGAACCGAACTCAACCTAGATAAAACAATCTATAGACATTGAATTTCTAACATAATCAAACCCATTAATCCTAATCCCGTAAAACTGTGTCATGCAAAACTGTGGTAGAGTAAACTACACATTATCCAAAACTAACCTAGCCCTAGCCAAACAAACAACCATCAATCAAATCCATACCAACTAACCAAGTTTATTAGAAAAATAAAATCCCTTTACAAATTGAAACGAACCCAGCATACATAGATAAACTAAGAAATTAACTTAGCTCATTTAGAAAAAAAACTAGGAGTATACAAAGGAAAATAAAGCCTATAAACCTAAATCAATGTAAAAAATCCCATCTAAACAATAAAAATAACAATTAAAGCAAAAGGTTTGCATAATAAATTTAAGCTAAAAGAATAGAGATTATTACATCTCTAATATCACTATTCTAACTGATACAAACCAGTCATAACTTATACCACTAGTCGGATAATCACACAATTCTAAGTTAAAAAAACCCAACTTATTTAAAGAAACTAGGAAATCAACTCAACCCCTTCAAAAAATGAAACTAGACCTACTCAAATCAAAATAAAGCCGATAAACAAGCATCATTCCGAACAAACCGGTATAAACAACGTATAAAAAATCAGGGCGAAAACATGACATAATCACAACAACCAACAGGATCCAAAGATATTAAAACCTTAAAGTCAATATTTAAACTTTGTCGAACCCATCATACCTAGAAAAACTAAATCCACACGCCAAGACTTATAAGTGCCAAACATAACCTATAGGAACAGATTCAAGTTAATCAGGTCTGGCCACATAAACATTCTTGTGTCGAACGAACTTGCCTAGACTTCTAAAAACCAAAAAAGAAGTTTCCGTCTTTCGAAGCCAATGTTATTGAAAGCACTCACAATTACTCAATCAAAAAATTAGTTGAACACACTAAGGGATAACACATTATTAGTTGCAAAATATAAAATGATATTACCCGCATCCTATTAAAAGTATCCTCCCAGAAGATTCCATTTCAACGAAGCACAAACAAAACCCAACATGGCCAACCCAAATTGGAAGTAACAAAACCATGCAAGGTTGGCTGAATCTGTCAGTCAGTGACGAATATAACAAAACCATTGAAAGAAGTGACCCACTTTATTTAACAAATCGTACCTAAGCTATCAAAACATTGCCAAAAGAAAGCTATTAAAGCGAAACATAGATGAAATTAATCCAAATATCTAGGGTTATCGAAACTGACCTAACATTTTGAGACAAAGCTAAATGAAAGTGAACAAAGTGGAAACAAGATGCGAACAATTTTTGATTACTCACTTCCAAACCAACCTATGCTGATACAAATGAACTGAACTCAAACTAGATAAAACCATCTGGTAGACATTGAATTTCTAACATAATCAAACTCATTAATCCAAATCCCGTAAAACTGTGTCATGCAAAACTGTGGTAGAGTAAACTACACATTATCCAAAACTAACCTAGCCCTAGCCAAACAAACAACCATCAATCAAATCCATACCAACTAACCAAGTTTATTAGAAAAATAAAATCCCTTTACAAATTGAAATGAACCCAGCATACATAGATAAACTAAGAAATCAACTTAGCTCATTTAGAAAAAAAACTAGGAGTATACAAAGGAAAATAAAGCCTATAAACCTAAATCAATGTAAAAAATCCCATTTAAACAATAAAAATAACAATTAAAGCAAAAGGTTTGCATAATAAATTTAAGCTAAAAGAATAGAGATTATTACATCTCTAATATCACTATTCTAACTGATACAAACCAGTCATAACTTATACCACTAGCCGGATAATCTCACAATTCTAAGTTAAAAAATCCCAACTTATTTAAAGAAACTAGGAAATCAACTCAACCCCATCAAAAAATGAAACTAGACCTACTCAAATCAAAATAAAGCCGATAAACAAGCATCATTCCGAACAAACCGGTATAAACAACGTATAAAAAATCAGGGCGAAAACATGACATAATCACAACAACCAACAGGATCCAAAGATATTAAAACCTTAAAGTCAATATTTAAACTTTGTCGAACCCATCATACCTAGAAAAACTAAATCCACACGCCAAGACTTATAAGTGCCAAACATAACCTATAGGAACAGATTCAAGTTAATCAGGTCTGGCCACATAAACATTCTTGTGTCGAACAAATTTGCCTAGATTTCTAAAAACCAAAATAGAACTTTCCGTCTTTCGAAGCCAATGTTATTGAAAGCACTCACAATTACTCAATCAAAATATTAGTTGAACACACTAAGGGATAACACATTATTAGTTGCAAAATATAAAATGATATTACCCGCATCCTATTAAAAGTATCCTCCCAGAAGATTCCATTTCAACGAAGCACAACCAAAACCCAACATGGCCAACCCAAATTGGAAGTAACAAAACCATGCAAGGTTGGCTGAATCTGTCAGTCAGTGACGAATATAACAAAACCATTGAAAGAAGTGATCCACTTTATTTAACAAATCGAACCTAAGCTATCAAAACATTGCCAAAAGAAAGCCATTAAAGCGAAACATAGAGGAAATTAATCCAAACTATCCAGGGTTATCGAAACTGACCTAACCTTTTGAGACAAAGCTAAATTAAAGTGAACAAAGTGGAAACAAGATGTGAACAATTTTTGATTACTCACTTCTAAATGAACCTATGCTGACACAAATGAACCGAACTCAACCTAGATAAAACAATCTATAGACATTGAATTTCTAACATAATCAAACCCATTAATCCAAATCCCGTAAAACTGTGTCATGCAAAACTGTGGTAGAGTAAACTACACATTATCCAAAACTAACCTAGCCCTAGCCAAACAAACAACCATCAATCAAATCCATACCAACTAACCAAGTTTATTAGAAAAATAAAATCCCTTTACAAATTGAAACGAACCCAGCATACATAGATAAACTAAGAAATCAACTTAGCTCATTTAGAAAAAAAACTAGGAGTATAGAAAGGAAAATAAAGCCTATAAACCTAAATCAATGTAAAAAATCCCATCTAAACAATAAAAATAACAATTAAAGCAAAAGGTTTGCATAATAAATTTAAGCTAAAAGAATAGAGATTATTACATCTCTAATATCACTATTCTAACTGATACAAACCAGTCATAACTTATACCACTAGTCGGATAATCTCACAATTCTAAGTTAAAAAAACCCAACTTATTTAAAGAAACTAGGAAATCAACTCAACCCCTTCAAAAAATGAAACTAGACCTACTCAAATCAAATTAAAGCCGATAAACAAGCATCATTCCGAACAAACCGGTATAAACAACGTATAAAAAATCAGGGCGAAAACATGACATAATCACAACAACCAACAGGATCCAAAGATATTAAAACCTTAAAGTCAATATTTAAACTTTGTCGAACCCATCATACCTAGAAAAACTAAATCCACACGCCAAGACTTATAAGTGCCAAACATAACCTATAGGAACAGATTCAAGTTAATCAGGCCTGGCCACATAAACATTCTTGTGTCGAACGAACTTGCCTAGACTTCTAAAACCAGAAAAGAAGTTTCCGTCTTTCGAAGCCAATGTTATTGAAAGCACTCACAATTACTCAATCAAAAAATTAGTTGAACACACTAAGGGATAACACATTATTAGTTGCAAAATATAAAATGATATTACCCGCATCCTATTAAAAGTATCCTCCAGAAGATTCCATTTCAACGAAGCACAAACAAAACCCAACATGGCCAACCCAAATTGGAAGTAACAAAACCATGCAAGGTTGGCTGAATCTGTCAGTCAGTGACGAATATAACAAAACCATTGAAAGAAGTGACCCACTTTATTTAACAAATCATACCTAAGCTATCAAAACATTGCCAAAAGAAAGCTATTAAAGCGAAACATAGATGAAATTAATCCAAATATCCAGGGTTATCGAAACTGACCTAACCTTTTGAGACAAAGCTAAGTGAAAGTGAACAAAGTGGAAACAAGATGCGAACAATTTTTGATTACTCACTTCAAAACCAACCTATGCTGATACAAATGAACTGAACTCAACCTAGATAAAACCATCTGGTAGACATTGAATTTCTAACATAATCAAACCCATTAATCCAAATCCCGTAAAACTGTGTCATGCAAAACTGTGGTAGAGTAAACTACACATTATCCAAAACTAACCTAGCCCTAGCGAAACAAACAACCATCAATCAAATCCATACCAACTAACCAAGTTTATTAGAAAAATAAAATCCCTTTACAAATTGAAATGAACCCAGCATGCATAGATAAACTAAGAAATCAACTTAGCTCATTTAGAAAAAAAACTAGGAGTATACAAAGGAAAATAAAGCCTATAAACCTAAATCAATGTAAAAAATCCCATTTAAACAATAAAAATAACAATTAAAGCAAAAGGTTTGCATAATAAATTTAAGCTAAAAGAATAGAGATTATTACATCTCTAATATCACTATTCTAACTGATACAAACCAGTCATAACTTATACCACTAGCCGGATAATCTCACAATTCTAAGTTAAAAAAACCCAACTTATTTAAAGAAACTAGGAAATCAACTCAACCCCATCAAAAAATGAAACTAGACCTACTCAAATCAAAATAAAGCCGATAAACAAGCATCATTCCGAACAAACCGGTATAAACAACGTATAAAAAATCAGGGCGAAAACATGACATAATCACAACAACCAACAGGATCCAAAGATATTAAAACCTTAAAGTCAATATTTAAACTTTGTCGAACCCATCATACCTAGAAAAACTAAATCCACACGCCAAGACTTATAAGTGCCAAACATAACCTATAGGAACAGATTCAAGTTAATCAGGTCTGGCCACATAAACATTCTTGTGTCGAACGAACTTGCCTAGACTTCTAAAAACCAAAATAGAAGTTTCCGTCTTTCGAAGCCAATGTTATTGAAAGCACTCACAATTACTCAATCAAAAAATTAGTTGAACACACTAAGGGATAACACATTATTAGTTGCAAAATATAAAATGATATTACCCGCATCCTATTAAAAGTATCCTCCCAGAAGATTCCATTTCAACGAAGCACAAACAAAACCCAACATGGCCAACCCAAATTGGAAGTAACAAAACCATGCAAGGTTGGCTGAATCTGTCAGTCAGTGACGAATATAACAAAACCATTGAAAGAAGTGATCCACTTTATTTAACAAATCGAACCTAAGCTATCAAAACATTGCCAAAAGAAAGCCATTAAAGCGAAACATAGAGGAAATTAATCCAAACTATCCAGGGTTATCGAAACTGACCTAACTTTTTGAGACAAAGCTAAATTAAAGTGAACAAAGTGGAAACAAGATGCGAACAATTTTTGATTACTCACTTCAAAATGAACCTATGCTGATACAAATGAACTGAACTCAACCTAGATAAAACAATCTGTAGACATTGAATTTCTAACATAATCAAACCCATTAATCCAAATCCCGTAAAACTGTGTCATGCAAAACTGTGGTAGAGTAAACTACACATTATCCAAAACTAACCTAGCCCTAGCCAAACAAACAACCATCAATCAAATCCATACCAACTAACCAAGTTTATTAGAAAAATAAAATCCCTTTACAAATTGAAACGAACCCAGCATACATAGATAAACTAAGAAATCAACTTAGCTCATTTAGAAAAAAAACTAGGAGTATAGAAAGGAAAATAAAGCCTATAAACCTAAATCAATGTAAAAAATCCCATCTAAACAATAAAAATAACAATTAAAGCAAAAGGTTTGCATAATAAATTTAAGCTAAAAGAATAGAGATTATTACATCTCTAATATCACTATTCTAACTGATACAAACCAGTCATAACTTATACCACTAGCCGGATAATCTCACAATTCTAAGTTAAAAAAACCCAACTTATTTAAAGAAACTAGGAAATCAACTCAACCCCATCAAAAAATGAAACTAGACCTACTCAAATCAAAATAAAGCCGATAAACAAGCATCATTCCGAACAAACCGGTATAAACAACGTATAAAAAATCAGGGCGAAAACATGACATAATCACAACAACCAACAGGATCCAAAGATATTAAAACCATAAAGTCAATATTTAAACTTTGTCGAACCCATCATACCTAGAAAAACTAAATCCACACGCCAAGACTTATAAGTGCCAAACATAACCTATAGGAACAGATTCAAGTTAAACAGGCCTGGCCACATAAACATTCTTGTGTCGAACGAACTTGCCTAGACTTCTAAAAACCAGAAAAGAAGTTTCCGTCTTTCGAAGCCAATGTTATTGAAAGCACTCACAATTACTCAATCAAAAAATTAGTTGAACACACTAAGGGATAACACATTATTAGTTGCAAAATATAAAATGATATTACCCTCATCCTATTAAAAGTATCCTCCCAGAAGATTCCATTTCAACGAAGCACAAACAAAACCCAACATGGCCAACCCAAATTGGAAGTAACAAAACCATGCAAGGTTGGCTGAATCTGTCAGTCAGTGACGAATATAACAAAACCATTGAAAGAAGTGATCCTCTTTATTTAACAAATCGAACCTAAGCTATCAAAACATTGCCAAAAGAAAGCCATTAAAGCGAAACAGAGATGAAATTAATCCAAACTATCCAGGGTTATCGAAACTGACCTAACTTTTTGAGACAAAGCTTAGTTAAAGTGAACAAAGTGGAAACAAGATGTGAACAATTTTTGATTACTCACTTCTAAATGAACCTATGCTGACACAAATGAACCGAACTCAACCTAGATAAAACAATCTATAGACATTGAATTTCTAACATAATCAAACCCATTAATCCTAATCCCGTAAAACTGTGTCATGCAAAACTGTGGTAGATTAAACTACACATTATCCAAAACTAACTTAGCCCTAGCCAAACAAACAACCATCAATCAAATCCATACCAACTAACCAAGTTTATTAGAAAAATAAAATCCCTTTACAAATTGAAACGAACCCAGCATACATAGATAAACTAAGAAATCAACTTAGCTCATTTAGAAAAAAAACTAGGAGTATACAAAGGAAAATAAAGCCTATAAACCTAAATCAATGTAAAAAATCCCATCTAAACAATAAAAATAACAATTAAAGCAAAAGGTTTGCATAATAAATTTAAGCTAAAAGAATAGAGATTATTACATCTCTAATATCACTATTCTAATTGATACAAACCAGTCATAACTTATACCACTAGCCGGATAATCTCACAATTCTAAGTTAAAAAAACCCAACTTATTTAAAGAAACTAGGAAATCAACTCAACCCCTTCAAAAAATGAAACTAGACCTACTCAAATCAAAATAAAGCCGATAAACAAGCATCATTCCGAACAAACTGGTATAAACAACGTATAAAAAATCAGGGCGAAAACATGACATAATCACAACAACCAACAGGATCCAAAGATATTAAAACCTTAAAGTCAATATTTAAACTTTGTCGAACCCATCATACCTAGAAAAACTAAATCCACACGCCAAGACTTATAAGTGCCAAACATAACCTATAGGAACAGATTCAAGTTAATCAGGTCTGGCCACATAAACATTCTTGTGTCGAACGAACTTGCCTAGACTTCTAAAAACCAGAAAAGAAGTTTCCGTCTTTCGAAGCCAATGTTATTGAAAGCACTCACAATTACTCAATCAAAAAATTAGTTGAACACACTAAGGGATAACACATTATTAGTTGCAAAATATAAAATGATATTACCCGCATCCTATTAAAAGTATCCTCCCAGAAGATTCCATTTCAACGAAGCACAAACAAAACCCAACATGGCCAACCCAAATTGGAAGTAACAAAACCATGCAAGGTTGGCTGAATCTGTCAGTCAGTGACGAATATAACAAAACCATTGAAAGAAGTGACCCACTTTATTTAACAAATCGAACCTAAGCTATCAAAACATTGCCAAAAGAAAGATATTAAAGCGAAACAGAGATGAAATTAATCCAAATATCTAGGGTTATCGAAACTGACCTAACTTTTTGAGACAAAGCTAAGTTAAAGTGAACAAAGTGGAAACAAGATGCGAACAATTTTTGATTACTCACTTCAAAACGAACCTATGCTGATACAAATGAACTGAACTCAACCTAGATAAAACAATCTGGTAGACATTGAATTTCTAACATAATCAAACTCATTAATCCAAATCCCGTAAAACTGTGTCATGCAAAACTGTGGTAGAGTAAACTACACATTATCCAAAACTAACCTAGCCCTAGCCAAACAAACAACCATCAATCAAATCCATACCAACTAACCAAGTTTATTAGAAAAATAAAATCCCTTTACAAATTGAAAAGAACCCAGCATACATAGATAAACTAAGAAATCAACTTAGCTCATTTAGAAAAAAAACTAGGAGTATACAAAGGAAAATAAAGCCTATAAACCTAAATCAATGTAAAAAATCCCATCTAAACAATAAAAATAACAATTAAAGCAAAAGGTTTGCATAATAAATTTAAGCTAAAAGAATAGAGATTATTACATCTCTAATATCACTATTCTAACTGATACAAACCAGTCATAACTTATACCACTAGCCGGATAATCTCACAATTCTAAGTTAAAAAAACCCAACTTATTTAAAGAAACTAGGAAATCAACTCAACCCCATCCAAAAATGAAACTAGACCTACTCAAATCAAAATAAAGCCGATAAACAAGCATCATTCCGAACAAACCGGTATAAACAACGTATAAAAAATCAGGGCGAAAACATGACATAATCACAACAACCAACAGGATCCAAAGATATTAAAACCTTGAAGTCAATATTTAAACTTTGTCGAACCCATCATACCTAGAAAAACTAAATCCACACGCCAAGACTTATAAGTGCCAAACATAACCTATAGGAACAGATTCAAGTTAATCAGGTCTGGCCACATAAACATTCTTGTGTCGAACGAACTTGCCTAGACTTCTAAAAACCAAAATAGAAGTTTCCGTCTTTCGAAGCCAATGTTATTGAAAGCACTCACAATTACTCAATCAAAAAATTAGTTGAACACACTAAGGGAGAACACATTATTAGTTGCAAAATATAAAATGATATTACCCGCATCCTATTAAAAGTATCCTCCCAGAAGATTCCATTTCAACGAAGCACAACCAAAACCCAACATGGCCAACCCAAATTGGAAGTAACAAAACCATGCAAGGTTGGCTGAATCTGTCAGTCAGTGACGAATATAACAAAACCATTGAAAGAAGTGATCCACTTTATTTAACAAATCGAACCTAAGCTATCAAAACATTGCCAAAAGAAAGCCATTAAAGCGAAACATAGATGAAATTAATCCAAACTATCCAGGGTTATCGAAACTGACCTAACCTTTTGAGACAAAGCTAAATTAAAGTGAACAAAGTGGAAACAAGATGTGAACAATTTTTGATTACTCACTTCAAAATGAACCTATGCTGACACAAATGAACTGAACTCAACCTAGATAAAACAATCGGTAGACATTGAATTTCTAGCATAATCAAACCCATTAATCCAAATCCCGTAAAACTGTGTCATGCAAAACTGTGGTAGAGTAAACTACACATTATCCAAAACTAACCTAGCCCTAGCCAAACAAACAACCATCAATCAAATCCATACCAATTAACCAAGTTTATTAGAAAAATAAAATCCCTTTACAAATTGAAACGAACCCAGCATACATAGATAAACTAAGAAATCAACTTAGCTCATTTAGAAAAAAAACTAGGAGTATAGAAAGGAAAATAAAGCCTATAAACCTAAATCAATGTAAAAAATCCCATCTAAACAATAAAAATAACAATTAAAGCAAAAGGTTTGCATAATAAATTTAAGCTAAAAGAATAGAGATTATTACATCTCTAATATCACTATTCTAACTGATACAAACCAGTCATAACTTATACCACTAGCCGGATAATCTCACAATTCTAAGTTAAAAAAACCCAACTTATTTAAAGAAACTAGGAAATCAACTCAACCCCATCAAAAAATGAAACTAGACCTACTGAAATCAAAATAAAGTCGATAAACAAGCTTCATTCCGAACAAACCGGTATAAACATCGTATAAAAAATCAGGGCGAAAACATGACATAATCACAACAACCAACAGGATCCAAAGATATTAAAACCATAAAGTCAATATTTAAACTTTGTCGAACCCATCATACCTAGAAAAACTAAATCCACACGCCAAGACTTATAAGTGCCAAACATAACCTATAGGAACAGATTCAAGTTAATCAGGCCTGGCCACATAAACATTCTTGTGTCGAACGAACTTGCCTAGACTTCTAAAAACCAGAAAAGAAGTTTCCGTCTTTCGAAGCCAATGTTATTGAAAGCACTCACAATTACTCAATCAAAAAATTAGTTGAACACACTAAGGGATAACACATTATTAGTTGCAAAATATAAAATGATATTACCCTCATCCTATTAAAAGTATCCTCCCAGAAGATTCCATTTCAACGAAGCACAAACAAAACCCAACATGGCCAACCCAAATTGGAAGTAACAAAACCATGCAAGGTTGGCTGAATCTGTCAGTCAGTGACGAATATAACAAAACCATTGAAAGAAGTGATCCTCTTTATTTAACAAATCCAACCTAAGCTATCAAAACATTGCCAAAAGAAAGCCATTAAAGCGAAACAGAGATGAAATTAATCCAAACCATCCAGGGTTATCGAAACTGACCTAACCTTTTGAGACAAAGCTAAGTTAAAGTGAACAAAGCGGAAACAAGATGTGAACAATTTTTGATTACTCACTTCTAAATGAACCTATGCTGACACAAATGAACCGAACTCAACCTAGATAAAACAATCTATAGACATTGAATTTCTAACATAATCAAACCCATTAATCCAAATCCCGTAAAACTGTGTCATGCAAAACTGTGGTAGAGTAAACTACACATTATCCAAAACTAACCTAGCCCTAGCCAAACAAACAATCATCAATCAAATCCATACCAACTAACCAAGTTTATTAGAAAAATAAAATACCTTTACTATTTGAAACGAACCCAGCATACATAGATAAACTAAGAAATCAACTTAGCTCATTTAGAAAAAAAACTAGGAGTATACAAAGGAAAATAAAGCCTATAAACCTAAATCAATGTAAAAAATCCCATCTAAACAATAAAAATAACAATTAAAGCAAAAGGTTTGCATAATAAATTTCAGCTAAAAGAATAGAGATTATTACATCTCTAATATCACTATTCTAACTGATACAAACCAGTCATAACTTATACCACTAGCCGGATAATCTCACAATTCTAAGTTAAAAAAACCCAACTTATTTAAAGAAACTAGGAAATCAACTCAACCCCATCAAAAAATGAAACTAGACCTACTCAAATCAAAATAAAGCCGATAAACAAGCATCATTCCGAACAAACCGGTATAAACAACGTATAAAAAATCAGGGCGAAAACATGACATAATCACAACAACCAACAGGATCCAAAGATATTAAAACCTTGAAGTCAATATTTAAACTTTGTCGAACCCATCATACCTAGAAAAACTAAATACACACGCCAAGACTTATAAGTGCCAAACATAACCTATAGGAACAGATTCAAGTTAATCAGGTCTGGCCACATAAACATTCTTGTGTCGAACGAACTTGCCTAGACTTCTAAAAACCAAAAAAGAAGTTTCCGTCTTTCGAAGCCAATGTTATTGAAAGCACTCACAATTACTCAATCAAAAAATTAGTTGAACACACTAAGGGAGAACACATTATTAGTTGCAAAATATAAAATGATATTACCCGCATCCTATTAAAAGTATCCTCCCAGAAGATTCCATTTCAACGAAGCACAACCAAAACCCAACATGGCCAACCCAAATTGGAAGAAACAAAACCATGCAAGGTTGGCTGAATCTGTCAGTCAGTGACGAATATAACAAAACCATTGAAAGAAGTGACCCACTTTATTTAACAAATCGAACCTAAGCTATCAAAACATTGCCAAAAGAAAGCTATTAAAGCGAAACATAGATGAAATTAATCCAAACTATCCAGGGTTATCGAAACTGACCTAACCTTTTGAGACAAAGCTAAATTAAAGTGAACAAAGTGGAAACAAGATGCGAACAATTTTTGATTACTCACTTCAAAACCAACCTATGCTGATACGAATGAACTGAACTCAACCTAGATAAAACAATCTGGTAGACTTTGAATTTCTAGCATAATCAAACTCATTAATCCAAATCCCGTAAAACTGTGTCATGCAAAACTGTGGTAGAGTAAACTACACATTATCCAAAACTAACCTAGCCCTAGCCAAACAAACAACCATCAATCAAATCCATACCAACTAACCAAGTTTATTAGAAAAATAAAATCCCTTTACAAATTGAAACGAACCCAGCATACATAGATAAACTAAGAAATCAACTTAGCTCATTTAGAAAAAAAACTAGGAGTATAGAAAGGAAAATAAAGCCTATAAACCTAAATCAATGTAAAAAATCCCATCTAAACAATAAAAATAACAATTAAAGCAAAAGGTTTGCATAATAAATTTAAGCTAAAAGAATAGAGATTATTACATCTCTAATATCACTATTCTAACTGATACAAACCAGTCATAACTTATACCACTAGCCGGATAATCTCACAATTCTAAGTTAAAAAAACCCAACTTATTTAAAGAAACTAGGAAATCAACTCAACCCCATCAAAAAATGAAACTAGACCTACTGAAATCAAAATAAAGTCGATAAACAAGCATCATTCCGAACAAACCGGTATAAACAACGTATAAAAAATCAGGGCGAAAACATGACATAATCACAACAACCAACAGGATCCAAAGATATTAAAACCTTAAAGTCAATATTTAAACTTTGTCGAACCCATCATACCTAGAAAAACTAAATCCACACGCCAAGACTTATAAGTGCCAAACATAACCTATAGGAACAGATTCAAGTTAATCAGGTCTGGCCACATAAACATTCTTGTGTCGAACGAACTTGCCTAGACTTCTAAAAACCGAAAAAGAAGTTTCCGTCTTTCGAAGCCAATGTTATTGAAAGCACTCACAATTACTCAATCAAAAAATTAGTTGAATACACTAAGGGATAACACATTATTAGTTGCAAAATATAAAATGATATTACCCTCATCCTATTAAAAGTATCCTCCCAGAAGATTCCATTTCAACGAAGCACAAACAAAACCCAACATGGCCAACCCAAATTGGAAGTAACAAAACCATGCAAGGTTGGCTGAATCTGTCAGTCAGTGACGAATATAACAAAACCATTGAAAGAAGTGATCCACTTTATTTAACAAATCGAACCTAAGCTATCAAAACATTGCCAAAAGAAAGCCATTAAAGCGAAACATAGATGAAATTAATCCAAACTATCCAGGGTTATCGAAACTGACCTAACCTTTTGAGACAAAGCTAAGTTAAAGTGAACAAAGTGGAAACAAGATGCGAACAATTTTTGATTACTCACTTCTAAATGAACCTATGCTGATACAAATGAACCGAACTCAACCTAGATAAAACAATCTATAGACATTGAATTTCTAACATAATCAAACCCATTAATCCTAATCCCGTAAAACTGTGTCATGCAAAACTGTGGTAGAGTAAACTACACATTATCCAAAACTAACCTAGCCCTAGCCAAACAAACAACCATCAATCAAATCCATACCAACTAACCAAGTTTATTAGAAAAATAAAATCCCTTTACAAATTGAAACGAACCCAGCATACATAGATAAACTAAGAAATCAACTTAGCTCATTTAGAAAAAAAACTAGGAGTATAGAAAGGAAAATAAAGCCTATAAACCTAAATCAATGTAAAAAATCCCATCTAAACAATAAAAATAACAATTAAAGCAAAAGGTTTGCATAATAAATTTAAGCTAAAAGAATAGAGATTATTACATCTCTAATATCACTATTCTAACTGATACAAACCAGTCATAACTTATACCACTAGCCGGATAATCTCACAATTCTAAGTTAAAAAAACCCAACTTATTTAAAGAAACTAGGAAATCAACTCAACCCCATCAAAAAATGAAACTAGACCTACTCAAATCAAAATAAAGCCGATAAACAAGCATCATTCCGAACAAACCGGTATAAACAACGTATAAAAAATTAGGGCGAAAACATGACATAATCACAACAACCAACAGGATCCAAAGATATTAAAACCTTAAAGTCAATATTTAAACTTTGTCGAACCCATCATACCTAGAAAAACTAAATCCACACGCCAAGACTTATAAGTGCCAAACATAAACTATAGGAACAGATTCAAGTTAATCAGGTCTGGCCACATAAACATTCTTGTGTCGAACAAACTTGCCTAGACTTCTAAAAACCAAAATAGAAGTTTCCGTCTTTCGAAGCCAATGTTATTGAAAGCACTCACAATTACTCAATCAAAAAATTAGTTGAACACACTAAGGGATAACACATTATTAGTTGCAAAATATAAAATGATATTACCCGCATCCTATTAAAAGTATCCTCCCAGAAGATTCCATTTCAACGAAGCACAAACAAAACCCAACATGGCCAACCCAAATTGGAAGTAACAAAACCATGCAAGGTTGGCTGAATCTGTCAGTCAGTGACGAATATAACAAAACCATTGAAAGAAGTGATCCACTTTATTTAACAAATCGAACCTAAGCTATCAAAACATTGCCAAAAGAAAGCCATTAAAGCGAAACATAGATGAAATTAATCCAAACTATCCAGGGTTATCGAAACTGACCTAACTTTTTGAGACAAAGCTAAATTAAAGTGAACAAAGTGGAAACAAGATGCGAACAATTTTTGATTACTCACTTCCAAATGAACCTATGCTGACACAATTGAACCGAACTCAACCTAGATAAAACAATCTGTAGACATTGAATTTCTAACATAATCAAACCCATTAATCCAAATCCCGTAAAACTGTGTCATGCAAAACTGTGGTAGAGTAAACTACACATTATCCAAAACTAACTTAGCCCTAGCCAAACAAACAACCATCAATCAAATCCATACCAACTAACCAAGTTTATTAGAAAAATAAAATCCCTTTACAAATTGAAACGAACCCAGCATACATAGATAAACTAAGAAATCAACTTAGCTCATTTAGAAAAAAAAACTAGGAGTATACAAAGGAAAATAAAGCCTATAAACCTAAATCAATGTAAAAAATCCCATCTAAACAATAAAAATAACAATTAAAGCAAAAGGTTTGCATAATAAATTTAAGCTAAAAGAATAGAGATTATTACATCTCTAATATCACTATTCTAACTGATACAAACCAGTCATAACTTATACCACTAGCCGGATAATCTCACAATTCTAAGTTAAAAAAACCCAACTTATTTAAAGAAACTAGGAAATCAACTCAACCCCATCAAAAAATGAAACTAGACCTACTCAAATCAAAATAAAGCCGATAAACAAGCATCATTCCGAACAAACCGGTATAAACAACGTATAAAAAATCAGGGCGAAAACATGACATAATCACAACAACCAACAGGATCCAAAGATATTAAAACCTTAAAGTCAATATTTAAACTTTGTCGAACCCATCATACCTAGAAAAACTAAATCCACACGCCAAGACTTATAAGTGCCAAACATAACCTATAGGAACAGATTCAAGTTAATCAGGTCTGGCCACATAAACATTCTTGTGTCGAACGAACTTGCCTAGACTTCTAAAAACCAAAATAGAAGTTTCCGTCTTTCGAAGCCAATGTTATTGAAAGCACTCACAATTACTCAATCAAAAAATTAGTTGAACACACTAAGGGATAACACATTATTAGTTGCAAAATATAAAATGATATTACCCGCATCCTATTAAAAGTATCCTCCCAGAAGATTCCATTTCAACGAAGCACAAACAAAACCCAACATGGCCAACCCAAATTGGAAGTAACAAAACCATGCAAGGTTGGCTGAATCTGTCAGTCAGTGACGAATATAACAAAACCATTGAAAGAAGTGACCCACTTTATTTAACAAATCGAACCTAAGCTATCAAAACATTGCCAAAAGAAAGCTATTAAAGCGAAACATAGATGAAATTAATCCAAACTATCTAGGGTTATCGAAACTGACCTAACCTTTTGAGACAAAGCTAAATTAAAGTGAACAAAGTGGAAACAAGATGCGAACATTTTTTGATTACTCACTTCCAAACCAACCTATGCTGATACAAATGAACCGAACTCAACCTAGATAAAACCATCTGGTAGACATTGAATTTCTAACATAATCAAACTCATTAATCCAAATCCCGTAAAACTGTGTCATGCAAAACTGTGGTAGAGTAAACTACACATTATCCAAAACTAACCTAGCCCTAGCCAAACAAACAACCATCAATCAAATCCATACCAACTAACCAAGTTTATTAGAAAAATAAAATCCCTTTACAATTTGAAACGAACCCAGCATACATAGATAAACTAAGAAATCAACTTAGCTCATTTAGAAAAAAAACTAGGAGTATACAAAGGAAAATAAAGCCTATAAACCTAAATCAATGTAAAAAATCCCATTTAAACAATAAAAATAACAATTAAAGCAAAAGGTTTCATAATAAATTTAAGCTAAAAGAATAGAGATTATTACATCTCTAATATCACTATTCTAACTGATACAAACCAGTCATAACTTATACCACTAGCCGGATAATCTCACAATTCTAAGTTAAAAAAACCCAACTTATTTAAAGAAACTAGGAAATCAACTCAACCCCATCAAAAAATGAAACTAGACCTACTCAAATCAAAATAAAGCCGATAAACAAGCATCATTCCGAACAAACCGGTATAAACAACGTATAAAAAATCAGGGCGAAAACATGACATAATCACAACAACCAACAGGATCCAAAGATATTAAAACCTTGAAGTCAATATTTAAACTTTGTCGAACCCATCATACCTAGAAAAACTAAATACACACGCCAAGACTTATAAGTGCCAAACATAACCTATAGGAACAGATTCAAATTAATCAGGTCTGGCCACATAAACATTCTTGTGTCGAACGAACTTGCCTAGAGTTCTAAAAACCAAAAAAGAAGTTTCCGTCTTTCGAAGCCAATGTTATTGAAAGCACTCACAATTACTCAATCAAAAAATTAGTTGAACACACTAAGGGAGAACACATTATTAGTTGCAAAATATAAAATGATATTACCCGCATCCTATTAAAAGTATCCTCCCAGAAGATTCCATTTCAACGAAGCACAACCAAAACCCAACATGGCCAACCCAAATTGGAAGAAACAAAACCATGCAAGGTTGGCTGAATCTGTCAGTCAGTGACGAATATAACAAAACCATTGAAAGAAGTGACCCACTTTATTTAACAAATCGAACCTAAGCTATCAAAACATTGCCAAAAGAAAGCTATTAAAGCGAAACATAGATGAAATTAATCCAAACTATCCAGGGTTATCGAAACTGACCTAACCTTTTGAGACAAAGCTAAGTCAAAGTGAACAAAGTGGAAACAAGATGCGAACAATTTTTGATTATTCACTTCAAAACCAACCTATGCTGATACGAATGAACTGAACTCAACCTAGATAAAACAATCTGGTAGACATTGAATTTCTAGCATAATCAAACCCATTAATCCAAATCCCGTAAAACTGTGTCATGCAAAACTGTGGTAGAGTAAACTACACATTATCCAAAACTAACCTAGCCCTAGCCAAACAAACAACCATCAATCAAATCCATACCAACTAACCAAGTTTATTAGAAAAATAAAATCCCTTTACAAATTGAAACGAACCCAGCATACATAGATAAACTAAGAAATCAACTTAGCTCATTTAGAAAAAAAACTAGGAGTATAGAAAGGAAAATAAAGCCTATAAACCTAAATCAATGTAAAAAATCCCATCTAAACAATAAAAATAACAATTAAAGCAAAAGGTTTGCATAATAAATTTAAGCTAAAAGAATAGAGATTATTACATCTCTAATATCACTATTCTAACTGATACAAACCAGTCATAACTTATACCACTAGCCGGATAATCTCACAATTCTAAGTTAAAAAAACCCAACTTATTTAAAGAAACTAGGAAATCAACTCAACCCCATCAAAAAATGAAACTAGACCTACTGAAATCAAAATAAAGTCGATAAACAAGCATCATTCCGAACAAACCGGTATAAACAACGTATAAAAAATCAGGGCGAAAACATGACATAATCACAACAACCAACAGGATCCAAAGATATTAAAACCTTGAAGTCAATATTTAAACTTTGTCGAACCCATCATACCTAGAAAAACTAAATCCACACGCCAAGACTTATAAGTGCCAAACATAACCTATAGTAACAGATTCAAGTTAATCAGGTCTGGCCACATAAACATTCTTGTGTCGAACGAACTTGCCTAGACTTCTAAAAACCGAAAAAGAAGTTTCCGTCTTTCGAAGCCAATGTTATTGAAAGCACTCACAATTACTCAATCAAAAAATTAGTTGAATACACTAAGGGATAACACATTATTAGTTGCAAAATATAAAATGATATTACCCGCATCCTATTAAAAGTATCCTCCCAGAAGATTCCATTTCAACGAAGCACAAACAAAACCCAACATGGCCAACCCAAATTGGAAGTAACAAAACCATGCAAGGTTGGCTGAATCTGTCAGTCAGTGACGAATATAACAAAACCATTGAAAGAAGTGATCCACTTTATTTAACAAATCGAACCTAAGCTATCAAAACATTGCCAAAAGAAAGCCATTAAAGCGAAACATAGATGAAATTAATCCAAACTATCCAGGGTTATCGAAACTGACCTAACCTTTTGAGACAAAGCTAAGTTAAAGTGAACAAAGTGGAAACAAGATGCGAACAATTTTTGATTACTCACTTCTAAATGAACCTATGCTGACACAAATGAACCGAACTCAACCTAGATAAAACAATCTGTAGACATTGAATTTCTAGCATAATCAAACCCATTAATCCTAATCCCGTAAAACTGTGTCATGCAAAACTGTGGTAGAGTAAACTACACATTATCCAAAACTAACCTAGCCCTAGCCAAACAAACAACCATCAATCAAATCCATACCAACTAACCAAGTTTATTAGAAAAATAAAATCCCTTTACAAATTGAAACGAACCCAGCATACATAGATAAACTAAGAAATCAACTTAGCTCATTTAGAAAAAAAACTAGGAGTATACAAAGGAAAATAAAGCCTATAAACCTAAATCAATGTAAAAAATCCCATCTAAACAATAAAAATAACAATTAAAGCAAAAGGTTTGCATAATAAATTTAAGCTAAAAGAATAGAGATTATTACATCTCTAATATCACTATTCTAACTGATACAAACCAGTCATAACTTATACCACTAGCCGGATAATCTCACAATTCTAAGTTAAAAAAACCCAACTTATTTAAAGAAACTAGGAAATCAACTCAACCCCATCAAAAAATGAAACTAGACCTACTCAAATCAAAATAAAGCCGATAAACAAGCATCATTCCGAACAAACCGGTATAAACAACGTATAAAAAATTAGGGCGAAAACATGACATAATCACAACAACCAACAGGATCCAAAGATATTAAAACCTTAAAGTCAATATTTAAACTTTGTCGAACCCATCATACCTAGAAAAACTAAATCCACACGCCAAGACTTATAAGTGCCAAACATAAACTATAGGAACAGATTCAAGTTAATCAGGTCTGGCCACATAAACATTCTTGTGTCGAACAAACTTGCCTAGACTTCTAAAAACCAAAATAGAAGTTTCCGTCTTTCGAAGCCAATGTTATTGAAAGCACTCACAATTACTCAATCAAAAAATTAGTTGAACACACTAAGGGATAACACATTATTAGTTGCAAAATATAAAATGATATTACCCGCATCCTATTAAAAGTATCCTCCCAGAAGATTCCATTTCAACGAAGCACAAACAAAACCCAACATGGCCAACCCAAATTGGAAGTAACAAAACCATGCAAGGTTGGCTGAATCTGTCAGTCAGTGACGAATATAACAAAACCATTGAAAGAAGTGATCCACTTTATTTAACAAATCGAACCTAAGCTATCAAAACATTGCCAAAAGAAAGCCATTAAAGCGAAACATAGATGAAATTAATCCAAACTATCTAGGGTTATCGAAACTGACCTAACTTTTTGAGACAAAGCTAAGTTAAAGTGAACAAAGTGGAAACAAGATGTGAACAATTTTTGATTACTCACTTCTAAATGAACCTATGCTGACACAATTGAACCGAACTCAACCTAGATAAAACAATCTATAGACATTGAATTTCTAACATAATCAAACCCATTAATCCAAATCCCGTAAAACTGTGTCATGCAAAACTGTGGTAGAGTAAACTACACATTATCCAAAACTAACTTAGCCCTAGCCAAACAAACAACCATCAATCAAATCCATACCAACTAACCAAGTTTATTAGAAAAATAAAATCCCTTTACAAATTGAAACGAACCCAGCATACATAGATAAACTAAGAAATCAACTTAGCTCATTTAGAAAAAAAACTAGGAGTATACAAAGGAAAATAAAGCCTATAAACCTAAATCAATGTAAAAAATCCCATCTAAACAATAAAAATAACAATTAAAGCAAAAGGTTTGCATAATAAATTTAAGCTAAAAGAATAGAGATTATTACATCTCTAATATCACTATTCTAACTGATACAAACCAGTCATAACTTATACCACTAGCCGGATAATCTCACAATTCTAAGTTAAAAAATCCCAACTTATTTAAAGAAACTAGGAAATCAACTCAACCCCATCAAAAAATGAAACTAGACCTACTCAAATCAAAATAAAGCCGATAAACAAGCATCATTCCGAACAAACCGGTATAAACAACGTATAAAAAATCAGGGCGAAAACATGACATAATCACAACAACCAACAGGATCCAAAGATATTAAAACCTTAAAGTCAATATTTAAACTTTGTCGAACCCATCATACCTAGAAAAACTAAATCCACACGCCAAGACTTATAAGTGCCAAACATAACCTATAGGAACAGATTCAAGTTAATCAGGTCTGGCCACATAAACATTCTTGTGTCGAACGAACTTGCCTAGACTTCTAAAAACCAAAATAGAAGTTTCCGTCTTTCGAAGCCAATGTTATTGAAAGCACTCACAATTACTCAATCAAAAAATTAGTTGAACACACTAAGGGATAACACATTATTAGTTGCAAAATATAAAATGATATTACCCGCATCCTATTAAAAGTATCCTCCCAGAAGATTCCATTTCAACGAAGCACAAACAAAACCCAACATGGCCAACCCAAATTGGAAGTAACAAAACCATGCAAGGTTGGCTGAATCTGTCAGTCAGTGACGAATATAACAAAACCATTGAAAGAAGTGACCCACTTTATTTAACAAATCGAACCTAAGCTATCAAAACATTGCAAAAAGAAAGCTATTAAAGCGAAACATAGATGAAATTAATCCAAACTATCTAGGGTTACCAAAACTGACCTAACATTTTGAGACAAAGCTAAATTAAAGTGAACAAAGTGGAAACAAGATGCGAACAATTTTTGATTACTCACTTCCAAACCAACCTATGCTGATACAAATGAACTGAACTCAACCTAGATAAAACCATCTGGTAGACATTGAATTTCTAACATAATCAAACTCATTAATCCAAATCCCGTAAAACTGTGTCATGCAAAACTGTGGTAGAGTAAACTACACATTATCCAAAACTAACCTAGCCCTAGCCAAACAAACAACCATCAATCAAATCCATACCAACTAACCAAGTTTATTAGAAAAATAAAATCCCTTTACAAATTGAAACGAACCCAGCATACATAGATAAACTAAGAAATCAACTTAGCTCATTTAGAAAAAAAACTAGGAGTATACAAAGGAAAATAAAGCCTATAAACCTAAATCAATGTAAAAAATCCCATTTAAACAATAAAAATAACAATTAAAGCAAAAGGTTTCATAATAAATTTAAGCTAAAAGAATAGAGATTATTACATCTCTAATATCACTATTCTAACTGATACAAACCAGTCATAACTTATACCACTAGCCGGATAATCTCACAATTCTAAGTTAAAAAAACCCAACTTATTTAAAGAAACTAGGAAATCAACTCAACCCCATCAAAAAATGAAACTAGACCTACTCAAATCAAAATAAAGCCGATAAACAAGCATCATTCCGAACAAACCGGTATAAACAACGTATAAAAAATCAGGGCGAAAACATGGCATAATCACAACAACCAACAGGATCCAAAGATATTAAAACCTTAAAGTCAATATTTAAACTTTGTCGAACCCATCATACCTAGAAAAACTAAATCCACACGCCAAGACTTATAAGTGCCAAACATAACCTATAGGAACAGATTCAAGTTAATCAGGTCTGGCCACATAAACATTCTTGTGTCGAACAAACTTGCCTAGACTTCTAAAAACCAAAATAGAAGTTTCCGTCTTTCGAAGCCAATGTTATTGAAAGCACTCACAATTACTCAATCAAAAAATTAGTTGAACACACTAAGGGATAACACATTATTAGTTGCAAAATATAAAATGATCTTACCCGCATCCTATTAAAAGTATCCTCCCAGAAGATTCCATTTCAACGAAGCACAAACAAAACCCAACATGGCCAACCCAAATTGGAAGTAACAAAACCATACAAGGTTGGCTGAATCTGTCAGTCAGTGACGAATATAACAAAACCATTGAAAGAAGTGATCCACTTTATTTAACAAATCGAACCTAAGCTATCAAAACATTGCCAAAAGAAAGCCATTAAAGCGAAACATAGATGAAATTAATCCAAACTATCCAGGGTTATCGAAACTGACCTAACCTTTTGAGACAAAGCTAAATTAAAGTGAACAAAGTGGAAACAAGATGTGAACAATTTTTGATTACTCACTTCTAAATGAACCTATGCTGACACAAATGAACCGAACTCAACCTAGATAAAACAATCTATAGACATTGAATTTCTAACATAATCAAACCCATTAATCCAAATCCCGTAAAACTGTGTCATGCAAAACTGTGGTAGAGTAAACTACACATTATCCAAAACTAACCTAGCCCTAGCCAAACAAACAACCATCAATCAAATCCATACCAACTAACCAAGTTTATTAGAAAAATAAAATCCCTTTACAAATTGAAACGAACCCAGCATACATAGATAAACTAAGAAATCAACTTAGCTCATTTAGAAAAAAAACTAGGAGTATAGAAAGGAAAATAAAGCCTATAAACCTAAATCAATGTAAAAAATCCCATCTAAACAATAAAAATAACAATTAAAGCAAAAGGTTTGCATAATAAATTTAAGCTAAAAGAATAGAGATTATTACATCTCTAATATCACTATTCTAACTGATACAAACCAGTCATAACTTATACCACTAGCCGGATAATCTCACAATTCTAAGTTAAAAAAACCCAACTTATTTAAAGAAACTAGGAAATCAACTCAACCCCATCAAAAAATGAAACTAGACCTACTCAAATCAAAATAAAGCCGATAAACAAGCTTCATTCCGAACAAACCGGTATAAACAACGTATAAAAAATCAGGGCGAAAACATGACATAATCACAACAACCAACAGGATCCAAAGATATTAAAACCATAAAGTCAATATTTAAACTTTGTCGAACCCATCATACCTAGAAAAACTAAATCCACACGCCAAGACTTATAAGTGCCAAACATAACCTATAGGAACAGATTCAAGTTAAACAGGCCTGGCCACATAAACATTCTTGTGTCGAACGAACTTGCCTAGACTTCTAAAAACCAGAAAAGAAGTTTCCGTCTTTCGAAGCCAATGTTATTGAAAGCACTCACAATTACTCAATCAAAAAATTAGTTGAACACACTAAGGGATAACACATTATTAGTTGCAAAATATAAAATGATATTACCCGCATCCTATTAAAAGTATCCTCCCAGAAGATTCCATTTCAACGAAGCACAAACAAAACCCAACATGGCCAACCCAAATTGGAAGTAACAAAACCATGCAAGGTTGGCTGAATCTGTCAGTCAGTGACGAATATAACAAAACCATTGAAAGAAGTGATCCTCTTTATTTAACAAATCCAACCTAAGCTATCAAAACATTGCCAAAAGAAAGCCATTAAAGCGAAACAGAGATGAAATTAATCCAAACTATCCAGGGTTATCGAAACTGACCTAACCTTTTGAGACAAAGCTAAGTTAAAGTGAACAAAGCGGAAACAAGATGTGAACAATTTTTGATTATTCACTTCTAAATGAACCTATGCTGACACAAATGAACCGAACTCAACCTAGATAAAACAATCTATAGACATTGAATTTCTAACATAATCAAACCCATTAATCCAAATCCCGTAAAACTGTGTCATGCAAAACTGTGGTAGAGTAAACTACACATTATCCAAAACTAACCTAGCCCTAGCCAAACAAACAATCATCAATCAAATCCATACCAACTAACCAAGTTTATTAGAAAAATAAAATACCTTTACTATTTGAAACGAACCCAGCATACATAGATAAACTAAGAAATCAACTTAGCTCATTTAGAAAAAAAACTAGGAGTATACAAAGGAAAATAAAGCCTATAAACCTAAATCAATGTAAAAAATCCCATCTAAACAATAAAAATAACAATTAAAGCAAAAGGTTTGCATAATAAATTTCAGCTAAAAGAATAGAGATTATTACATCTCTAATATCACTATTCTAACTGATACAAACCAGTCATAACTTATACCACTAGCCGGATAATCTCACAATTCTAAGTTAAAAAAACCCAACTTATTTAAAGAAACTAGGAAATCAACTCAACCCCATCAAAAAATGAAACTAGACCTACTCAAATCAAAATAAAGCCGATAAACAAGCATCATTCCGAACAAACCGGTATAAACAACGTATAAAAAATCAGGGCGAAAACATGACATAATCACAACAACCAACAGGATCCAAAGATATTAAAACCTTGAAGTCAATATTTAAACTTTGTCGAACCCATCATACCTAGAAAAACTAAATACACACGCCAAGACTTATAAGTGCCAAACATAACCTATAGGAACAGATTCAAGTTAATCAGGTCTGGCCACATAAACATTCTTGTGTCGAACGAACTTGCCTAGACTTCTAAAAACCAAAAAAGAAGTTTCCGTCTTTCGAAGCCAATGTTATTGAAAGCACTCACAATTACTCAATCAAAAAATTAGTTGAACACACTAAGGGAGAACACATTATTAGTTGCAAAATATAAAATGATATTACCCGCATCCTATTAAAAGTATCCTCCCAGAAGATTCCATTTCAACGAAGCACAACCAAAACCCAACATGGCCAACCCAAATTGGAAGAAACAAAACCATGCAAGGTTGGCTGAATCTGTCAGTCAGTGACGAATATAACAAAACCATTGAAAGAAGTGACCCACTTTATTTAACAAATCGAACCTAAGCTATCAAAACATTGCCAAAAGAAAGCTATTAAAGCGAAACATAGATGAAATTAATCCAAACTATCTAGGGTTATCGAAACTGACCTAACCTTTTGAGACAAAGCTAAGTTAAAGTGAACAAAGTGGAAACAAGATGTGAACAATTTTTGATTACTCACTTCAAAACCAACCTATGCTGATACGAATGAACTGAACTCAACCGAGATAAAACCATCTGGTAGACATTGAATTTCTAGCATAATCAAACTGATTAATCCAAATCCCGTAAAACTGTGTCATGCAAAACTGTGGTAGAGTAAACTACACATTATCCAAAACTAACCTAGCCCTAGCCAAACAAACAACCATCAATCAAATCCATACCAACTAACCAAGTTTATTAGAAAAATAAAATCCCTTTACAAATTGAAACGAACCCAGCATACATAGATAAACTAAGAAAACAACTTAGCTCATTTAGAAAAAAAACTAGGAGTATAGAAAGGAAAATAAAGCCTATAAACCTAAATCAATGTAAAAAATCCCATCTAAACAATAAAAATAACAATTAAAGCAAAAGGTTTGCATAATAAATTTAAGCTAAAAGAATAGAGATTATTACATCTCTAATATCACTATTCTAACTGATACAAACCAGTCATAACTTATACCACTAGCCGGATAATCTCACAATTCTAAGTTAAAAAAACCCAACTTATTTAAAGAAACTAGGAAATCAACTCAACCCCATCAAAAAATGAAACTAGACCTACTGAAATCAAAATAAAGTCGATAAACAAGCATCATTCCGAACAAACCGGTATAAACAACGTATAAAAAATCAGGGCGAAAACATGACATAATCACAACAACCAACAGGATCCAAAGATATTAAAACCTTAAAGTCATTATTTAAACTTTGTCGAACCCATCATACCTAGAAAAACTAAATCCACACGCCAAGACTTATAAGTGCCAAACATAACCTATAGTAACAGATTCAAGTTAATCAGGTCTGGCCACATAAACATTCTTGTGTCGAACGAACTTGCCTAGACTTCTAAAAACCGAAAAAGAAGTTTCCGTCTTTCGAAGCCAATGTTATTGAAAGCACTCACAATTACTCAATCAAAAAATTAGTTGAATACACTAAGGGATAACACATTATTAGTTGCAAAATATAAAATGATATTACCCTCATCCTATTAAAAGTATCCTCCCAGAAGATTCCATTTCAACGAAGCACAAACAAAACCTAACATGGCCAACCCAAATTGGAAGTAACAAAACCATGCAAGGTTGGCTGACTCTGTCAGTCAGTGACGAATATAACAAAACCATTGAAAGAAGTGATCCACTTTATTTAACAAATCGAACCTAAGCTATCAAAACATTGCCAAAAGAAAGCCATTAAAGCGAAACATAGATGAAATTAATCCAAACTATCCAGGGTTATCGAAACTGACCTAACCTTTTGAGACAAAGCTAAGTTAAAGTGAACAAAGTGGAAACAAGATGTGAACAATTTTTGATTACTCACTTCTAAATGAACCTATGCTGACACAAATGAACCGAACTCAACCTAGATAAAACAATCTATAGACATTGAATTTCTAACATAATCAAACCCATTAATCCTAATCCCGTAAAACTGTGTCATGCAAAACTGTGGTAGAGTAAACTACACATTATCCAAAACTAACCTAGCCCTAGCCAAACAAACAACCATCAATCAAATCCATACCAACTAACCAAGTTTATTAGAAAAATAAAATCCCTTTACAAATTGAAACGAACCCAGCATACATAGATAAACTAAGAAATCAACTTAGCTCATTTAGAAAAAAAACTAGGAGTATACAAAGGAAAATAAAGCCTATAAACCTAAATCAATGTAAAAAATCCCATCTAAACAATAAAAATAACAATTAAAGCAAAAGGTTTGCATAATAAATTTAAGCTAAAAGAATAGAGATTATTACATCTCTAATATCACTATTCTAACTGATACAAACCAGTCATAACTTATACCACTAGCCGGATAATCTCACAATTCTAAGTTAAAAAAACCCAACTTATTTAAAGAAACTAGGAAATCAACTCAACCCCATCAAAAAATGAAACTAGACCTACTCAAATCAAAATAAAGCCGATAAACAAGCATCATTCCGAACAAACCGGTATAAACAACGTATAAAAAATCAGGGCGAAAACATGACATAATCACAACAACCAACAGGATCCAAAGATATTAAAACCTTAAAGTCAATATTTAAACTTTGTCGAACCCATCATACCTAGAAAAACTAAATCCACACGCCAAGACTTATAAGTGCCAAACATAACCTATAGTAACAGATTCAAGTTAATCAGGTCTGGCCACATAAACATTCTTGTGTCGAACAAACTTGCCTAGACTTCTAAAAACCAAAATAGAAGTTTCCGTCTTTCGAAGCCAATGTTATTGAAAGCACTCACAATTACTCAATCAAAAAATTAGTTGAACACACTAAGGGATAACACATTATTAGTGGCAAAATATAAAATGATATTACCCGCATCCTATTAAAAGTATCCTCCCAGAAGATTCCATTTCAACGAAGCACAAACAAAACCCAACATGGCCAACCCAAATTGGAAGTAACAAAACCATGCAAGGTTGGCTGAATCTGTCAGTCAGTGACGAATATAACAAAACCATTGAAAGAAGTGATCCACTTTATTTAACAAATCGAACCTAAGCTATCAAAACATTGCCAAAAGAAAGCCATTAAAGCGAAACATAGATGAAATTAATCCAAACTATCCAGGGTTATCGAAACTGACCTAACTTTTTGAGACAAAGCTAAGTTAAAGTGAACAAAGTGGAAACAAGATGTGAACAATTTTTGATTACTCACTTCTAAATGAACCTATGCTGACACAAATGAACCGAACTCAACCTAGATAAAACAATCTATAGACATTGAATTTCTAACATAATCAAACCCATTAATCCAAATCCCGTAAAACTGTGGTAGAGTAAACTACACATTATCCAAAACTAACTTAGCCCTAGCCAAACAAACAACCATCAATCAAATCCATACCAACTAACCAAGTTTATTAGAAAAATAAAATCCCTTTACAAATTGAAACGAACCCAGCATACATAGATAAACTAAGAAAACAACTTAGCTCATTTAGAAAAAAAACTAGGAGTATAGAAAGGAAAATAAAGCCTATAAACCTAAATCAATGTAAAAAATCCCATCTAAACAATAAAAATAACAATTAAAGCAAAAGGTTTGCATAATAAATTTAAGCTAAAAGAATAGAGATTATTACATCTCTAATATCACTATTCTAACTGATACAAACCAGTCATAACTTATACCACTAGCCGGATAATCTCACAATTCTAAGTTAAAAAAACCCAACTTATTTAAAGAAACTAGGAAATCAACTCAACCCCATCAAAAAATGAAACTAGACCTACTGAAATCAAAATAAAGTCGATAAACAAGCATCATTCCGAACAAACCGGTATAAACAACGTATAAAAAATCAGGGCGAAAACATGACATAATCACAACAACCAACAGGATCCAAAGATATTAAAACCTTAAAGTCATTATTTAAACTTTGTCGAACCCATCATACCTAGAAAAACTAAATCCACACGCCAAGACTTATAAGTGCCAAACATAACCTATAGGAACAGATTCAAGTTAATCAGGTCTAGCCACATAAACATTCTTGTGTCGAACGAACTTGCCTAGACTTCTAAAAACCGAAAAAGAAGTTTCCGTCTTTCGAAGCCAATGTTATTGAAAGCACTCACAATTACTCAATCAAAAAATTAGTTGAATACACTAAGGGATAACACATTATTAGTTGCAAAATATAAAATGATATTACCCTCATCCTATTAAAAGTATCCTCCCAGAAGATTCCATTTCAACGAAGCACAAACAAAACCCAACATGGCCAACCCAAATTGGAAGTAACAAAACCATGCAAGGTTGGCTGACTCTGTCAGTCAGTGACGAATATAACAAAACCATTGAAAGAAGTGATCCACTTTATTTAACAAATCGAACCTAAGCTATCAAAACATTGCCAAAAGAAAGCCATTAAAGCGAAACATAGATGAAATTAATCCAAACTATCCAGGGTTATCGAAACTGACCTAACCTTTTGAGACAAAGCTAAGTTAAAGTGAACAAAGTGGAAACAAGATGTGAACAATTTTTGATTACTCACTTCTAAATGAACCTATGCTGACACAAATGAACCGAACTCAACCTAGATAAAACAATCTATAGACATTGAATTTCTAACATAATCAAACCCATTAATCCTAATCCCGTAAAACTGTGTCATGCAAAACTGTGGTAGAGTAAACTACACATTATCCAAAACTAACCTAGCCCTAGCCAAACAAACAACCATCAATCAAATCCATACCAACTAACCAAGTTTATTAGAAAAATAAAATCCCTTTACAAATTGAAACGAACCCAGCATACATAGATAAACTAAGAAATCAACTTAGCTCATTTAGAAAAAAAACTAGGAGTATACAAAGGAAAATAAAGCCTATAAACCTAAATCAATGTAAAAAATCCCATCTAAACAATAAAAATAACAATTAAAGCAAAAGGTTTGCATAATAAATTTAAGCTAAAAGAATAGAGATTATTACATCTCTAATATCACTATTCTAACTGATACAAACCAGTCATAACTTATACCACTAGCCGGATAATCTCACAATTCTAAGTTAAAAAAACCCAACTTATTTAAAGAAACTAGGAAATCAACTCAACCCCATCAAAAAATGAAACTAGACCTACTCAAATCAAAATAAAGCCGATAAACAAGCATCATTCCGAACAAACCGGTATAAACAACGTATAAAAAATCAGGGCGAAAACATGACATAATCACAACAACCAACAGGATCCAAAGATATTAAAACCTTAAAGTCAATATTTAAACTTTGTCGAACCCATCATACCTAGAAAAACTAAATCCACACGCCAAGACTTATAAGTGCCAAACATAACCTATAGTAACAGATTCAAGTTAATCAGGTCTGGCCACATAAACATTCTTGTGTCGAACGAACTTGCCTAGACTTCTAAAAACCAAAATAGAAGTTTCCGTCTTTCGAAGCCAATGTTATTGAAAGCACTCACAATTACTCAATCAAAAAATTAGTTGAACACACTAAGGGATAACACATTATTAGTTGCAAAATATAAAATGATATTACCCGCATCCTATTAAAAGTATCCTCCCAGAAGATTCCATTTCAACGAAGCACAAACAAAACCCAACATGGCCAACCCAAATTGGAAGTAACAAAACCATGCAAGGTTGGCTGAATCTGTCAGTCAGTGACGAATATAACAAAACCATTGAAAGAAGTGATCCACTTTATTTAACAAATCGAACCTAAGCTATCAAAACATTGCCAAAAGAAAGCCATTAAAGCGAAACATAGATGAAATTAATCCAAACTATCCAGGGTTATCGAAACTGACCTAACTTTTTGAGACAAAGCTAAGTTAAAGTGAACAAAGTGGAAACAAGATGTGAACAATTTTTGATTACTCACTTCTAAATGAACCTATGCTGACACAAATGAACCGAACTCAACCTAGATAAAACAATCTATAGACATTGAATTTCTAACATAATCAAACCCATTAATCCAAATCCCGTAAAACTGTGGTAGAGTAAACTACACATTATCCAAAACTAACTTAGCCCTAGCCAAACAAACAACCATCAATCAAATCCATACCAACTAACCAAGTTTATTAGAAAAATAAAATCCCTTTACAAATTGAAACGAACCCAGCATACATAGATAAACTAAGAAATCAACTTAGCTCATTTAGAAAAAAAACTAGGAGTATACAAAGGAAAATAAAGCCTATAAACCTAAATCAATGTAAAAAATCCCATCTAAACAATAAAAATAACAATTAAAGCAAAAGGTTTGCATAATAAATTTAAGCTAAAAGAATAGAGATTATTACATCTCTAATATCACTATTCTAACTGATACAAACCAGTCATAACTTATACCACTAGCCGGATAATCTCACAATTCTAAGTTAAAAAAACCCAACTTATTTAAAGAAACTAGGAAATCAACTCAACCCCTTCAAAAAATGAAACTAGACCTACTCAAATCAAAATAAAGCCGATAAACAAGCATCATTCCGAACAAACCGGTATAAACAACGTATAAAAAATCAGGGCGAAAACATGACATAATCACAACAACCAACAGGATCCAAAGATATTAAAACCTTAAAGTCAATATTTAAACTTTGTCGAAGCCATCATACCTAGAAAAACTAAATCCACACGCCAAGACTTATAAGTGCCAAACATAACCTATAGGAACAGATTCAAGTTAATCAGGTCTGGCCACATAAACATTCTTGTGTCGAACGAACTTGCCTAGACTTCTAAAAACCAAAAAAGAAGTTTCCGTCTTTCGAAGCCAATGTTATTGAAAGCACTCACAATTACTCAATCAAAAAATTAGTTGAACACACTAAGGGATAACACATTATTAGTTGCAAAATATAAAATGATATTACCCGCATCCTATTAAAAGTATCCTCCCAGAAGATTCCATTTCAACGAAGCACAAACAAAACCCAACATGGCCAACCCAAATTGGAAGTAACAAAACCATGCAAGGTTGGCTGAATCTGTCAGTCAGTGACGAATATAACAAAACCATTGAAAGAAGTGACCCACTTTATTTAACAAATCGAACCTAAGCTATCAAAACATTGCAAAAAGAATGCTATTAAAGCGAAACATAGATGAAATTAATCCAAACTATCTAGGGTTACCAAAACTGACCTAACATTTTGAGACAAAGCTAAATTAAAGTGAACAAAGTGGAAACAAGATGCGAACAATTTTTGATTACTCACTTCCAAACCAACCTATGCTGATACAAATGAACTGAACTCAAACTAGATAAAACCATCTGGTAGACATTGAATTTCTAACATAATCAAACCCATTAATCCAAATCCCGTAAAACTGTGTCGTGCAAAACTGTGGTAGAGTAAACTACACATTATCCAAAACTAACCTAGCCCTAGCCAAACAAACAACCATCAATCAAATCCATACCAACTAACCAAGTTTATTAGAAAAATAAAATCCCTTTACAAATTGAAACGAACCCAGCATACATAGATAAACTAAGAAATCAACTTAGCTCATTTAGAAAAAAAACTAGGAGTATAGAAAGGAAAATAAAGCCTATAAACCTAAATCAATGTAAAAAATCCCATCTAAACAATAAAAATAACAATTAAAGCAAAAGGTTTGCATAATAAATTTAAGCTAAAAGAATAGAGATTATTACATCTCTAATATCACTATTCTAACTGATACAAACCAGTCATAACTTATACCACTAGCCGGATAATCTCACAATTCTAAGTTAAAAAAACCCAACTTATTTAAAGAAACTAGGAAATCAACTCAACCCCATCAAAAAATGAAACTAGACCTACTCAAATCAAAATAAAGCCGATAAACAAGCATCATTCCGAACAAACCGGTATAAACAACGTATAAAAAATCAGGGCGAAAACATGACATAATCACAACAACCAACAGGATCCAAAGATATTAAAACCTTAAAGTCAATATTTAAACTTTGTCGAACCCATCATACCTAGAAAAACTAAATCCACACGCCAAGACTTATAAGTGCCAAACATAACCTATAGGAACAGATTCAAGTTAATCAGGTCTGGCCACATAAACATTCTTGTGTCGAACGAACTTGCCTAGACTTCTAAAAACCAAAAAAGAAGTTTTCGTCTTTCGAAGCCAATGTTATTGAAAGCACTCACAATTACTCAATCAAAAAATTAGTTGAACACAGTAAGGGATAACACATTATTAGTTGCAAAATATTAAATGATATTACCCGCATCCTATTAAAAGTATCCTCCCAGAAGATTCCATTTCAACGAAGCACAAACAAAACCCAACATGGCCAACCCAAATTGGAAGTAACAAAACCATGCAAGGTTGGCTGAATCTGTCAGTCAGTGACGAATATAACAAAACCATTGAAAGAAGTGACCCACTTTATTTAACAAATCGAACCTAAGCTATCAAAACATTGCAAAAAGAAAGCTATTAAAGCGAAACATAGATGAAATTAATCCAAACTATCTAGGGTTACCAAAACTGACTTAACCTTTTGAGACAAAGCTAAGTTAAAGTGAACAAAGCGGAAACAAGATGCGAACAATTTTTGATTACTCACTTCCAAACCAACCTATGCTGATACAAATGAACTGAACTCAACCTAGATAAAACCATCTGGTAGACATTGAATTTCTAACATAATCAAACTCATTAATCCAAATCCCGTAAAACTGTGTCATGCAAAACTGTGGTAGAGTAAACTACACATTATCCAAAACTAACCTAGCCCTAGCCAAACAAACAACCATCAATCAAATCCATACCAACTAACCAAGTTTATTAGAAAAATAAAATCCCTTTACAAATTGAAACGAACCCAGCATACATAGATAAACTAAGAAATCAACTTAGCTCATTTAGAAAAAAAACTAGGAGTATACAAAGGAAAATAAAGCCTATAAACCTAAATCAATGTAAAAAATCCCATTTAAACAATAAAAATAACAATTAAAGCAAAAGGTTTCATAATAAATTTAAGCTAAAAGAATAGAGATTATTACATCTCTAATATCACTATTCTAACTGATACAAACCAGTCATAACTTATACCACTAGCCGGATAATCTCACAATTCTAAGTTAAAAAAACCCAACTTATTTAAAGAAACTAGGAAATCAACTCAACCCCATCAAAAAATGAAACTAGACCTACTCAAATCAAAATAAAGCCGATAAACAAGCATCATTCCGAACAAACCGGTATAAACAACGTATAAAAAATCAGGGCGAAAACATGACATAATCACAACAACCAACAGGATCCAAAGATATTAAAACCTTAAAGTCAATATTTAAACTTTGTCGAACCCATCATACCTAGAAAAACTAAATCCACACGCCAAGACTTATAAGTGCCAAACATAACCTATAGGAACAGATTGAAGTTAATCAGGTCTGGCCACATAAACATTCTTGTGTCGAACGAACTTGCCTAGACTTCTAAAAACCAAAATAGAAGTTTCCGTCTTTCGAAGCCAATGTTATTGAAAGCACTCACAATTACTCAATCAAAAAATTAGTTGAACACACTAAGGGATAACACATTATTAGTTGCAAAATATAAAATGATATTACCCGCATCCTATTAAAAGTATCCTCCCAGAAGATTCCATTTCAACGAAGCACAAACAAAACCCAACATGGCCAACCCAAATTGGAAGTAACAAAACCATGCAAGGTTGGCTGAATCTGTCAGTCAGTGACGAATATAACAAAACCATTGAAAGAAGTGACCCACTTTATTTAACAAATCGAACCTAAGCTATCAAAACATTGCAAAAAGAAAGCTATTAAAGCGAAACATAGATGAAATTAATCCAAACTATCTAGGGTTACCAAAACTGACCTAACCTTTTGAGACAAAGCTAAATTAAAGTGAACAAAGTGGAAACAAGATGCGAACAATTTTTGATTACTCACTTCCAAACCAACCTATGCTGATACAAATGAACTGAACTCAACCTAGATAAAACCATCTGGTAGACATTGAATTTCTAACATAATCAAACTCATTAATCCAAATCCCGTAAAACTGTGTCATGCAAAACTGTGGTAGAGTAAACTACACATTATCCAAAACTAACCTAGCCCTAGCCAAACAAACAACCATCAATCAAATCCATACCAACTAACCAAGTTTATTAGAAAAATAAAATCCCTTTACAAATTGAAACGAACCCAGCATACATAGATAAACTAAGAAATCAACTTAGCTCATTTAGAAAAAAAACTAGGAGTATACAAAGGAAAATAAAGCCTATAAACCTAAATCAATGTAAAAAATCCCATCTAAACAATAAAAATAACAATTAAAGCAAAAGGTTTGCATAATAAATTTAAGCTAAAAGAATAGAGATTATTACATCTCTAATATCACTATTCTAACTGATACAAACCAGTCATAACTTATACCACTAGCCGGATAATCTCACAATTCTAAGTTAAAATAGCCCAACTTATTTAAAGAAACTAGGAAATCAACTCAACCCCATCAAAAAATGAAACTAGACCTACTCAAATCAAAATAAAGCCGATAAACAAGCATCATTCCGAACAAACCGGTATAAACAACGTATAAAAAATCAGGGTGAAAAAATGACATAATCACAACAACCAACAGGATCCAAAGATATTAAAACCTTAAAGTCAATATTTAAAGTTTGTCGAACCCATCATACCTAGAAAAACTAAATCCACACGCCAAGACTTATAAGTGCCAAACATAACCTATAGGAACAGATTCAAGTTAATCAGGTCTGGCCACATAAACATTCTTGTGTCGAACGAACTTGCCTAGACTTCTAAAAACCAAAATAGAAGTTTTCGTCTTTCGAAGCAATTGTTATTGAAAGCACTCACAATTACTCAATCAAAAAATTAGTTGAACACACTAAGGGATAACACATTATTAGTGGAAAAATATAAAATGATATTACCCGCATCCTATTAAAAGTATCCTCCCAGAAGATTCCATTTCAACGAAGCACAAACAAAACCCAACATGGCCAACCCAAATAGGAAGTAACAAAACCATGCAAGGTTGGCTGAATCTGTCAGTCAGTGACGAATATAACAAAACCATTGAAAGAAGTGATCCACTTTATTTAACAAATCGAACCTAAGCTATCAAAACATTGCCAAAAGAAAGCCATTAAAGCGAAACATAGATGAAATTAATCCAAACTATCCAGGGTTATCGAAACTGACCTAACCTTTTGAGATAAAGCTAAGTTAAAGTGAACAAAGCGGAAACAAGATGTGAACAATTTTTGATTACTCACTACTAAATGAACCTATGCTGACACAAATGAACCGAACTCAACCTAGATAAAACAATCTATAGACATTGAATTTCTAACATAATCAAACCCATTAATCCAAATCCCGTAAAACTGTGTCATGCAAAACTGTGGTAGAGTAAACTACACATTATCCAAAACTAACCTAGCCCTAGCCAAACAAACAACCATCAATCAAATCCATACCAACTAACCAAGTTTATTAGAAAAATAAAATCCCTTTACAAATTGAAACGAACCCAGCATACATAGATAAACTAAGAAATCAACTTAGCTCATTTAGAAAAAAAACTAGGAGTATACAAAGGAAAATAAAGCCTATAAACCTAAATCAATGTAAAAAATCCCATCTAAACAATAAAAATAACAATTAAAGCAAAAGGTTTGCATAATAAATTTAAGCTAAAAGAATAGAGATTATTACATCTCTAATATCACTATTCTAACTGATACAAACCAGTCATAACTTATACCACTAGCCGGATAATCTCACAATTCTAAGTTAAAAAAACCCAACTTATTTAAAGAAACTAGGAAATCAACTCAACCCCATCAAAAAATGAAACTAGACCTACTCAAATCAAAATAAAGCCGATAAACAAGCATCATTCCGAACAAACCGGTATAAACAACGTATAAAAAATCAGGGCGAAAACATGACATAATCACAACAACCAACAGGATCCAAAGATATTAAAACCTTAAAGTCAATATTTAAACTTTGTCGAACCCATCATACCTAGAAAAACTAAATCCACACGCCAAGACTTATAAGTGCCAAACATAACCTATAGGAACAGATTCAAGTTAATCAGGTCTGGCCACATAAACATTCTTGTGTCGAACGAACTTGCCTAGACTTCTAAAAACCAAAATAGAAGTTTCCGTTTTTCGAAGCCAATGTTATTGAAAGCACTCACAATTACTCAATCAAAAAATTAGTTGAACACACTAAGGGATAACACATTATTAGTTGCAAAATATAAAATGATATTACCCGCATCCTATTAAAAGTATCCTCCCAGAAGATTCCATTTCAACGAAGCACAAACAAAACCCAACATGGCCAACCCAAATTGGAAGTAACAAAACCATGCAAGGTTGGCTGAATCTGTCAGTCAGTGACGAATATAACAAAACCATTGAAAGAAGTGATCCACTTTATTTAACAAATCGAACCTAAGCTATCAAAACATTGCCAAAAGAAAGCCATTAAAGCGAAACATAGATGAAATTAATCCAAACTATCCAGGGTTATCGAAACTGACCTAACCTTTTGAGATAAAGCTAAGTTAAAGTGAACAAAGCGGAAACAAGATGTGAACAATTTTTGATTACTCACTACTAAATGAACCTATGCTGACACAAATGAACCGAACTCAACCTAGATAAAACAATCTATAGACATTGAATTTCTAACATAATCAAACCCATTAATCCAAATCCCGTAAAACTGTGTCGTGCAAAACTGTGGTAGAGTAAACTACACATTATCCAAAACTAACCTAGCCCTAGCCAAACAAACAACCATCAATCAAATCCATACCAACTAACCAAGTTTATTAGAAAAATAAAATCCCTTTACAAATTGAAACGAACCCAGCATACATAGATAAACTAAGAAATCAACTTAGCTCATTTAGAAAAAAAACTAGGAGTATACAAAGGAAAATAAAGCCTATAAACCAAAATCAATGTAAAAAATCCCATCTAAACAATAAAAATAACAATTAAAGCAAAAGGTTTGCATAATAAATTTAAGCTAAAAGAATAGAGATTATTTCATCTCTAATATCACTATTCTAACTGATACAAACCAGTCATAACTTATACCACTAGCCGGATAATCTCACAATTCTAAGTTAAAAAAACCCAACTTATTTAAAGAAACTTGGAAATCAACTCAACCCCATCAAAAAATGAAACTAGACCTACTCAAATCAAAATAAAGCCGATAAACAAGCATCATTCCGAACAAACCGGTATAAACAACGTATAAAAACTCAGGGCGAAAACATGACATAATCACAACAACCAACAGGATCCAAAGATATTAAAACCCTAAAGTCAATATTTAAACTTTGTCGAACCCATCATACCTAGAAAAACTAAATCCACACGCCAAGACTTATAAGTGCCAAACATAACCTATAGGAACAGATTCAAGTTAATCAGGTCTGGCCACATAAACATTCTTGTGTCGAACGAACTTGCCTAGACTTCTAAAAACCAAAAAAGAAGTTTCCGTCTTTCGAAGCCAATGTTATTGAAAGCACTCACAATTACTCAATCAAAAAATTAGTTGAACACACTAAGGGATAACACATTATTAGTTGCAAAATATAAAATGATATTACCCGCATCCTATTAAAAGTATCCTCCCAGAAGATTCCATTTCAACGAAGCACAAACAAAACCCAACATGGCCAACCCAAATTGGAAGTAACAAAACCATGCAAGGTTGGCTGAATCTGTCAGTCAGTGACGAATATAACAAAACCATTGAAAGAAGTAACCCACTTTATTTAACAAATCGAACCTAAGCTATCAAAACATTGCAAAAAGAAAGCTATTAAAGCGAAACATAGATGAAATTAATCCAAACTATCTAGGGTTACCAAAACTGACCTAACCTTTTGAGACAAAGCTAAATTAAAGTGAACAAAGTGGAAACAAGATGCGAACAATTTTTGATTACTCACTTCCAAACCAACCTATGCTGATACAAATGAACTGAACTCAACCTAGATAAAACCATCTGGTAGACATTGAATTTCTAACATAATCAAACTCATTAATCCAAATCCCGTAAAACTGTGTCATGCAAAACTGTGGTAGAGTAAACTACACATTATCCAAAACTAACCTAGCCCTAGCCAAACAAACAACCATCAATCAAATCCATACCAACTAACCAAGTTTATTAGAAAAATAAAATCCCTTTACAAATTGAAACGAACCCAGCATACATAGATAAACTAAGAAATCAACTTAGCTCATTTAGAAAAAAAACTAGGAGTATACAAAGGAAAATAAAGCCTATAAACCTAAATCAATGTAAAAAATCCCATCTAAACAATAAAAATAACAATTAAAGCAAAAGGTTTGCATAATAAATTTAAGCTAAAAGAATAGAGATTATTACATCTCTAATATCACTATTCTAACTGATACAAACCAGTCATAACTTATACCACTAGCCGGATAATCTCACAATTCTAAGTTAAAAAAGCCCAACTTATTTAAAGAAACTAGGAAATCAACTCAACCCCATCAAAAAATGAAACTAGACCTACTCAAATCAAAATAAAGCCGATAAACAAGCATCATTCCGAACAAACCGGTATAAACAACGTATAAAAAATCAGGGCGAAAAAATGACATAATCACAACAACCAACAGGATCCAAAGATATTAAAACCTTAAAGTCAATATTTAAAGTTTGTCGAACCCATCATACCTAGAAAAACTAAATCCACACGCCAAGACTTATAAGTGCCAAACATAACCTATAGGAACAGATTCAAGTTAATCAGGTCTGGTCACATAAACATTCTTGTGTCGAACGAACTTGCCTAGACTTCTAAAAACCAAAATAGAAGTTTTCGTCTTTCGAAGCAATTGTTATTGAAAGCACTCACAATTACTCAATCAAAAAATTAGTTGAACACACTAAGGGATAACACATTATTAGTGGAAAAATATAAAATGATATTACCCGCATCCTAATAAAAGTATCCTCCCAGAAGATCCCATTTCAACGAAGCACAAACAAAACCCAACATGGCCAACCCAAATAGGAAGTAACAAAACCATGCAAGGTTGGCTGAATCTGTCAGTCAGTGACGAATATAACAAAACCATTGAAAGAAGTGATCCACTTTATTTAACAAATCGAACCTAAGCTATCAAAACATTGCCAAAAGAAAGCCATTAAAGCGAAACATAGATGAAATTAATCCAAACTATCCAGGGTTATCGAAACTGACCTAACCTTTTGAGATAAAGCTAAGTTAAAGTGAACAAAGCGGAAACAAGATGTGAACAAGTTTTGATTACTCACTACTAAATGAACCTATGCTGACACAAATGAACCGAACTCAACCTAGATAAAACAATCTATAGACATTGAATTTCTAACATAATCAAACCCATTAATCCAAATCCCGTAAAACTGTGTCGTGCAAAACTGTGGTAGAGTAAACTACACATTATCCAAAACTAACCTAGCCCTAGCCAAACAAACAACCATCAATCAAATCCATACCAACTAACCAAGTTTATTAGAAAAATAAAATCCCTTTACAAATTGAAACGAACCCAGCATACATAGATAAACTAAGAAATCAACTTAGCTCATTTAGAAAAAAATTAGGAGTATACAAAGGAAAATAAAGCCTATAAACCTAAATCAATGTAAAAAATCCCATCTAAACAATAAAAATAACAATTAAAGCAAAAGGTTTGCATAATAAATTTAAGCTAAAAGAATAGAGATTATTACATCTCTAATATCACTATTCTAACTGATACAAACCAGTCATAACTTATACCACTAGCCGGATAATCTCACAATTCTAAGTTAAAAAAACCCAACTTATTTAAAGAAACTAGGAAATCAACTCAACCCCATCAAAAAATGAAACTAGACCTACTCATATCAAAATAAAGCCGATAAACAAGCATCATTCCGAACAAACCGGTATAAACAACGTATAAAAAATCAGGGCGAAAACATGACATAATCACAACAACCAACAGGATCCAAAGATATTAAAACCTTAAAGTCAATATTTAAACTTTGTCGAACCCATCATACCTAGAAAAACTAAATCCACACGCCAAGACTTATAAGTGCCAAACATAACCTATAGGAACAGATTCAAGTTAATCAGGTCTGGCCACATAAACATTCTTGTGTCGAACGAACTTGCCTAGACTTCTAAAAACCAAAATAGAAGTTTCCGTCTTTCGAAGCCAATGTTATTGAAAGCACTCACAATTACTCAATCAAAAAATTAGTTGAACACACTAAGGGATAACACATTATTAGTTGCAAAATATAAAATGATATTACCCGCATCCTATTAAAAGTATCCTCCCAGAAGATTCCATTTCAACGAAGCACAAACAAAACCCAACATGGCCAACCCAAATTGGAAGTAACAAAACCATGCAAGGTTGGCTGAATCTGTCAGTCAGTGACGAATATAACAAAACCATTGAAAGAAGTGATCCACTTTATTTAACAAATCGAACCTAAGCTATCAAAACATTGCCAAAAGAAAGCCATTAAAGCGAAACATAGATGAAATTAATCCAAACTATCCAGGGTTATCGAAACTGACCTAACCTTTTGAGATAAAGCTAAGTTAAAGTGAACAAAGCGGAAACAAGATGTGAACAATTTTTGATTACTCACTTCTAAATGAACCTATGCTGACACAAATGAACCGAACTCAACCTAGATAAAACAATCTATAGACATTGAATTTCTAACATAATCAAACCCATTAATCCAAATCCCGTAAAACTGTGTCGTGCAAAACTGTGGTAGAGTAAACTACACATTATCCAAAACTAACCTAGCCCTAGCCAAACAAACAACCATCAATCAAATCCATACCAACTAACCAAGTTTATTAGAAAAATAAAATCCCTTTACAAATTGAAACGAACCCAGCATACATAGATAAACTAAGAAATCAACTTAGCTCATTTAGAAAAAAAACTAGGAGTATACAAAGGAAAATAAAGCCTATAAACCTAAATCAATGTAAAAAATCCCATCTAAACAATAAAAATAACAATTAAAGCAAAAGGTTTGCATAATAAATTTAAGCTAAAAGAATAGAGATTATTTCATCTCTAATATCACTATTCTAACTGATACAAACCAGTCATAACTTATACCACTAGCCGGATAATCTCACAATTCTAAGTTAAAAAAACCCAACTTATTTAAAGAAACTAGGAAATCAACTCAACCCCATCAAAAAATGAAACTAGACCTACTCAAATCAAAATAAAGCCGATAAACAAGCATCATTCCGAACAAACCGGTATAAACAACGTATAAAAAATCAGGGCGAAAACATGACATAATCACAACAACCAACAGGATCCAAAGATATTAAAACCTTAAAGTCAATATTTAAACTTTGTCGAACCCATCATACCTAGAAAAACTAAATCCACACGCCAAGACTTATAAGTGCCAAACATAACCTATAGGAACAGATTCAAGTTAATCAGGTCTGGCCACATAAACATTCTTGTGTCGAACGAACTTGCCTAGACTTCTAAAAACCAAAAAAGAAGTTTCCGTCTTTCGAAGCCAATGTTATTGAAAGCACTCACAATTACACAATCAAAAAATTAGTTGAACACACTAAGGGATAACACATTATTAGTTGCAAAATATAAAATGATATTACCCGCATCCTATTAAAAGTATCCTCCCAGAAGATTCCATTTCAACGAAGCACAAACAAAACCCAACATGGCCAACCCAAATTGGAAGTAACAAAACCATGCAAGGTTGGCTGAATCTGTCAGTCAGTGACGAATATAACAAAACCATTGAAAGAAGTCACCCACTTTATTTAACAAATCGAACCTAAGCTATCAAAACATTGCAAAAAGAAAGCTATTAAAGCGAAACATAGATGAAATTAATCCAAACTATCTAGGGTTACCAAAACTGACCTAACCTTTTGAGACAAAGCTAAATTAAAGTGAACAAAGTGGAAACAAGATGCGAACAATTTTTGATTACTCACTTCCAAACCAACCTATGCTGATACAAATGAACTGAACTCAACCTAGATAAAACCATCTGGTAGACATTGAATTTCTAACATAATCAAACTCATTAATCCAAATCCCGTAAAACTGTGTCATGCAAAACTGTGGTAGAGTAAACTACACATTATCCAAAACTAACCTAGCCCTAGCCAAACAAACAACCATCAATCAAATCCATACCAACTAACCAAGTTTATTAGAAAAATAAAATCCCTTTACAAATTGAAACGAACCCAGCATACATAGATAAACTAAGAAATCAACTTAGCTCATTTAGAAAAAAACTAGGAGTATACAAAGGAAAATAAAGCCTATAAACCTAAATCAATGTAAAAAATCCCATCTAAACAATAAAAATAACAATTAAAGCAAAAGGTTTGCATAATAAATTTAAGCTAAAAGAATAGAGATTATTACATCTCTAATATCACTATTCTAACTGATACAAACCAGTCATAACTTATACCACTAGCCGGATAATCTCACAATTCTAAGTTAAAAAAACCCAACTTATTTAAAGAAACTAGGAAATCAACTCAACCCCATCAAAAAATGAAACTAGACCTACTCAAATCAAAATAAAGCCGATAAACAAGCATCATTCCGAACAAACCGGTATAAACAACGTATAAAAAATCAGGGTGAAAAAATGACATAATCACAACAACCAACAGGATCCAAAGATATTAAAACCTTAAAGTCAATATTTAAACTTTGTCGAACCCATCATACCAAGAAAAACTAAATCCACACGCCAAGACTTATAAGTGCCAAACATAACCTATAGGAACAGATTCAAGTTAATCAGGTCTGGCCACATAAACATTCTTGTGTCGAACGAACTTGCCTAGACTTCTAAAAACCAAAATAGAAGTTTTCGTCTTTCGAAGCCATTGTTATTGAAAGCACTCACAATTACTCAATCAAAAAATTAGTTGAACACACTAAGGGATAACACATTATTAGTGGAAAAATATAAAATGATATTACCCGCATCCTATTAAAAGTATCCTCCCAGAAGATCCCATTTCAACGAAGCACAAACAAAACCCAACATGGCCAACCCAAATAGGAAGTAACAAAACCATGCAAGGTTGGCTGAATCTGTCAGTCAGTGACGAATATAACAAAACCATTGAAAGAAGTGATCCACTTTATTTAACAAAACGAACCTAAGCTATCAAAACATTTCCAAAAGAAAGCCATTAAAGCGAAACATAGATGAAATTAATCCAAACTATCCAGGGTTATCGAAACTGACCTAACCTTTTGAGATAAAGCTAAGTTAAAGTGAACAAAGCGGAAACAAGATGTGAACAATTTTTGATTACTCACTACTAAAAGAACCTATGCTGACACAAATGAACCGAACTCAACCTAGATAAAACAATCTATAGACATTGAATTTCTAACATAATCAAACCCATTAATCCAAATCCCGTAAAACTGTGTCGTGCAAAACTGTGGTTGAGTAAACTACACATTATCCAAAACTAACCTAGCCCTAGCCAAACAAACAACCATCAATCAAATCCATACCAACTAACCAAGTTTATTAGAAAAATAAAATCCCTTTACAAATTGAAACGAACCCAGCATACATAGATAAACTAAGAAATCAACTTAGCTCATTTAGAAAAAAAACTAGGAGTATACAAAGGAAAATAATGCCTATAAACCAAAATCAATGTAAAAAATCCCATCTAAACAATAAAAATAACAATTAAAGCAAAAGGTTTGCATAATAAATTTACGCTAAAAGAATAGAGATTATTTCATCTCTAATATCACTATTCTAACTGATACAAACCAGTCATAACTTATACCACTAGCCGGATAATCTCACAATTCTAAGTTAAAAAAACCCAACTTATTTAAAGAAACTAGGAAATCAACTCAACCCCTTCAAAAAATGAAACTAGACCTACTCAAATCAAAATAAAGCCGATAAACAAGCATCATTCCGAACAAACCGGTATAAACAACGTATAAAAAATCAGGGCGAAAACATGACATAATCACAACAACCAACAGGATCCAAAGATATTAAAACCTTAAAGTCAATATTTAAACTTTGTCGAAGCCATCATACCTAGAAAAACTAAATCCACACGCCAAGACTTATAAGTGCCAAACATAACCTATAGGAACAGATTCAAGTTAATCAGGTCTGGCCACATAAACATTCTTGTGTCGAACGAACTTGCCTAGACTTCTAAAAACCAAAAAAGAAGTTTCCGTCTTTCGAAGCCAATGTTATTGAAAGCACTCACAATTACTCAATCAAAAAATTAGTTGAACACACTAAGGGATAACACATTATTAGTTGCAAAATATAAAATGATATTACCCGCATCCTATTAAAAGTATCCTCCCAGAAGATTCCATTTCAACGAAGCACAAACAAAACCCAACATGGCCAACCCAAATTGGAAGTAACAAAACCATGCAAGGTTGGCTGAATCTGTCAGTCAGTGACGAATATAACAAAACCATTGAAAGAAGTGACCCACTTTATTTAACAAATCGAACCTAAGCTATCAAAACATTGCAAAAAGAATGCTATTAAAGCGAAACATAGATGAAATTAATCCAAACTATCTAGGGTTATCAAAACTGACCTAACATTTTGAGACAAAGCTAAGTTAAAGTGAACAAAGTGGAAACAAGATGCGAACAATTTTTGATTACTCACTTCCAAACCAACCTATGCTGATACAAATGAACTGAACTCAAACTAGATAAAACAATCTGATTGACATTGAATTTCTAACATAATCAAACTCATTAATCCAAATCCCGTAAAATTGTGTCATGCAAAACTGTGGTAGAGTAAACTACACATTATCCAAAACTAACCTAGCCCTAGCCAAACAAACAACCATCAATCAAATCCATACCAACTAACCAAGTTTATTAGAAAAATAAAATCCCTTTACAAATTGAAACGAACCCAGCATACATAGATAAACTAAGAAATCAACTTAGCTCATTTAGAAAAAAAACTAGGAGTATACAAAGGAAAATAAAGCCTATAAACCTAAATCAATGTAAAAAATCCCATCTAAACAATAAAAATAACAATTAAAGCAAAAGGTTTGCATAATAAATTTAAGCTAAAAGAATAGAGATTATTACATCTCTAATATCACTATTCTAACTGATACAAACCAGTCATAACTTATACCACTAGCCGGATAATCTCACAATTCTAAGTTAAAAAAACCCAACTTATTTAAAGAAACTAGGAAATCAACTCAACCCCATCAAAAAATGAAACTAGACCTACTCAAATCAAAATAAAGCCGATAAACAAGCATCATTCCGAACAAACCGGTATAAACAACGTATAAAAAATCAGGGCGAAAACATGACATAATCACAACAACCAACAGGATCCAAAGATATTAAAACCTTAAAGTCAATATTTAAACTTTGTCGAACCCATCATACCTAGAAAAACTAAATCCACACGCCAAGACTTATAAGTGCCAAACATAACCTATAGGAACAGATTCAAGTTAATCAGGTCTGGCCACATAAACATTCTTGTGTCGAACGAACTTGCCTAGACTTCTAAAAACCAAAAAAGAAGTTTCTGTCTTTCGAAGCCAATGTTATTGAAAGCACTCACAATTACTCAATCAAAAAATTAGTTGAACACAGTAAGGGATAACACATTATTAGTTGCAAAATATTAAATGATATTACCCGCATCCTATTAAAAGTATCCTCCCAGAAGATTCCATTTCAACGAAGCACAAACAAAACCCAACATGGCCAACCCAAATTGGAAGTAACAAAACCATGCAAGGTTGGCTGAATCTGTCAGTCAGTGACGAATATAACAAAACCATTGAAAGAAGTGACCCACTTTATTTAACAAATCGAACCTAAGCTATCAAAACATTGCAAAAAGAAAGCTATTAAAGCGAAACATAGATGAAATTAATCCAAACTATCTAGGGTTACCAAAACTGACCTAACCTTTTGAGACAAAGCTAAATTAAAGTGAACAAAGTGGAAACAAGATGCGAACAATTTTTGATTACTCACTTCCAAACCAACCTATGCTGATACAAATGAACTGAACTCAACCAAGATAAAACCATCTGGTAGACATTGAATTTCTAACATAATCAAACTCATTAATCCAAATCCCGTAAAACTGTGTCATGCAAAACTGTGGTAGAGTAAACTACACATTATCCAAAACTAACCTAGCCCTAGCCAAACAAACAACCATCAATCAAATCCATACCAACTAACCAAGTCTATTAGAAAAATAAAATCCCTTTACAAATTGAAACGAACCCAGCATACATAGATAAACTAAGAAATCAACTTAGCTCATTTAGAAAAAAAACTAGGAGTATACAAAGGAAAATAAAGCCTATAAACCTAAATCAATGTAAAAAATCCCATTTAAACAATAAAAATAACAATTAAAGCAAAAGGTTTCATAATAAATTTAAGCTAAAAGAATAGAGATTATTACATCTCTAATATCACTATTCTAACTGATACAAACCAGTCATAACTTATACCACTAGCCGGATAATCTCACAATTCTAAGTTAAAAAAACCCAACTTATTTAAAGAAACTAGGAAATCAACTCAACCCCATCAAAAAATGAAACTAGACCTAATCAAATCAAAATAAAGCCGATAAACAAGCATCATTCCGAACAAACCGGTATAAACAACGTATAAAAAATCAGGGCGAACACATGACATAATCACAACAACCAACAGGATCCAAAGATATTAAAACCTTAAAGTCAATATTTAAACTTTGTCGAACCCATCATACCTAGAAAAACTAAATCCACACGCCAAGACTTATAAGTGCCAAACATAACCTAAAGGAACAGATTGAAGTTAATCAGGTCTGGCCACATAAACATTCTTGTGTCGAACAAACTTGCCTAGACTTCTAAAAACCAAAATAGAAGTTTCCGTCTTTCGAAGCCAATGTTATTGAAAGCACTCACAATTACTCAATCAAAAAATTAGTTGAACACACTAAGGGATAACACATTATTAGTTGCAAAATATAAAATGATATTACCCGCATCCTATTAAAAGTATCCTCCCAGAAGATTCCATTTCAACGAAGCACAAACAAAACCCAACATGGCCAACCCAAATAGGAAGTAACAAAACCATGCAAGGTTGGCTGAATCTGTCAGTCAGTGACGAATATAACAAAACCATTGAAAGAAGTGATCCACTTTATTTAACAAATTGAACCTAAGCTATCAAAACATTGCCAAAAGAAAGCCATTAAAGCGAAACATAGATGAAATTAATCCAAACTATCTAGGGTTACCAAAACTGACCTAACCTTTTGAGACAAAGCTAAGTTAAAGTGAACAAAGTGGAAACAAGATGCGAACAATTTTTGATTACTCACTTCCAAACCAACCTATGCTGATACAAATGAACTGAACTCAACCTAGATAAAACCATCTGGTAGACATTGAATTTCTAACATAATCAAACTCATTAATCCAAATCCCATAAAACTGTGTCATGCAAAACTGTGGTAGAGTAAACTACACATTATCCAAAACTAACCTAGCCCTAGCCAAACAAACAACCATCAATCAAATCCATACCAACTAACCAAGTTTATTAGAAAAATAAAATCCCTTTACAAATTGAAACGAACCCAGCATACATAGATAAACTAAGAAATCAACTTAGCTCATTTAGAAAAAAACTAGGAGTATACAAAGGAAAATAAAGCCTATAAACCTAAATCAATGTAAAAAATCCCATCTAAACAATAAAAATAACAATTAAAGCAAAAGGTTTGCATAATAAATTTAAGCTAAAAGAATAGAGATTATTACATCTCTAATATCACTATTCTAACTGATACAAACCAGTCATAACTTATACCACTAGCCGGATAATCTCACAATTCTAAGTTAAAAAAACCCAACTTATTTAAAGAAACTAGGAAATCAACTCAACCCCATCAAAAAATGAAACTAGACCTACTCAAATCAAAATAAAGCCGATAAACAAGCATCATTCCGAACAAACCGGTATAAACAACGTATAAAAAATCAGGGCGAAAACATGACATAATCACAACAACCAACAGGATCCAAAGATATTAAAACCTTAAAGTCAATATTTAAACTTTGTCGAACCCATCATACCTAGAAAAACTAAATCCACACGCCAAGACTTATAAGTGCCAAACATAACCTATAGGAACAGATTCAAGTTAATCAGGTCTGGCCACATAAACATTCTTGTGTCGAACGAACTTGCCTAGACTTCTAAAAACCAAAATAGAAGTTTCCGTCTTTCGAAGCCAATGTTATTGAAAGCACTCACAATTACTCAATCAAAAAATTAGTTGAACACACTAAGGGATAACACATTATTAGTTGCAAAATATAAAATGATATTACCCGCATCCTATTAAAAGTATCCTCCCAGAAGATTCCATTTCAACGAAGCACAAACAAAACCCAACATGGCCAACCCAAATTGGAAGTAACAAAACCATGCAAGGTTGGCTGAATCTGTCAGTCAGTGACGAATATAACAAAACCATTGAAAGAAGTGACCCACTTTATTTAACAAATCGAACCTAAGCTATCAAAACATTGCAAAAAGAATGCTATTAAAGCGAAACATAGATGAAATTAATCCAAACTATCTAGGGTTATCGAAACTGACCTAACATTTTGAGACAAAGCTAAATTAAAGTGAACAAAGTGGAAACAAGATGCGAACAATTTTTGATTACTCACTTCCAAACCAACCTATGCTGATACAAATGAACTGAACTCAAACTAGATAAAACCATCTGGTAGACATTGAATTTCTAACATAATCAAACTCATTAATCCAAATCCCGTAAAATTGTGTCATGCAAAACTGTGGTAGAGTAAACTACACATTATCCAAAACTAACCTAGCCCTAGCCAAACAAACAACCATCAATCAAATCCATACCAACTAACCAAGTTTATTAGAAAAATAAAATCCCTTTACAAATTGAAACGAACCCAGCATACATAGATAAACTAAGAAATCAACTTAGCTCATTTAGAAAAAAAACTAGGAGTATACAAAGGAAAATAAAGCCTATAAACCTAAATCAATGTAAAAAATCCCATCTAAACAATAAAAATAACAATTAAAGCAAAAGGTTTGCATAATAAATTTAAGCTAAAAGAATAGAGATTATTACATCTCTAATATCACTATTCTAACTGATACAAACCAGTCATAACTTATACCACTAGCCGGATAATCTCACAATTCTAAGTTAAAAAAACCCAACTTATTTAAAGAAACTAGGAAATCAACTCAACCCCATCAAAAAATGAAACTAGACCTACTCAAATCAAAATAAAGCCGATAAACAAGCATCATTCCGAACAAACCGGTATAAACAACGTATAAAAAATCAGGGCGAAAACATGACATAATCACAACAACCAACAGGATCCAAAGATATTAAAACCTTAAAGTCAATATTTAAACTTTGTCGAACCCATCATACCTAGAAAAACTAAATCCACACGCCAAGACTTATAAGTGCCAAACATAACCTATAGGAACAGATTCAAGTTAATCAGGTCTGGCCACATAAACATTCTTGTGTCGAACGAACTTGCCTAGACTTCTAAAAACCAAAATAGAAGTTTCCGTCTTTCGAAGCCAATGTTATTGAAAGCACTCACAATTACTCAATCAAAAAATTAGTTGAACACACTAAGGGATAACACATTATTAGTTGCAAAATATAAAATGATATTACCCGCATCCTATTAAAAGTATCCTCCCAGAAGATCCCATTTCAACGAAGCACAAACAAAACCCAACATGGCCAACCCAAATAGGAAGTAACAAAACCATGCAAGGTTGGCTGAATCTGTCAGTCAGTGACGAATATAACAAAACCATTGAAAGAAGTGATCCACTTTATTTAACAAATCGAACCTAAGCTATCAAAACATTGCCAAAAGAAAGCCATTAAAGCGAAACATCGATGAAATTAATCCAAACTATCTAGGGTTATCAAAACTGACCTAACCTTTTGAGACAAAGCTAAATTAAAGTGAACAAAGTGGAAACAAGATGCGAACAATTTTTGATTACTCACTTCCAAACCAACCTATGCTGATACAAATGAACTGAACTCAACCTAGATAAAACCATCTGGTAGACATTGAATTTCTAACATAATCAAACTCATTAATCCAAATCCCGTAAAACTGTGTCATGCAAAACTGTGGTAGAGTAAACTACACATTATCCAAAACTAACCTAGCCCTAGCCAAACAAACAACCATCAATCAAATCCATACCAACTAACCAAGTTTATTAGAAAAATAAAATCCCTTTACAAATTGAAACGAACCCAGCATACATAGATAAACTAAGAAATCAACTTAGCTCATTTAGAAAAAAACTAGGAGTATACAAAGGAAAATAAAGCCTATAAACCTAAATCAATGTAAAAAATCCCATCTAAACAATAAAAATAACAATTAAAGCAAAAGGTTTGCATAATAAATTTAAGCTAAAAGAATAGAGATTATTACATCTCTAATATCACTATTCTAACTGATACAAACCAGTCATAACTTATACCACTAGCCGGATAATCTCACAATTCTAAGTTAAAAAAACCCAACTTATTTAAAGAAACTAGGAAATCAACTCAACCCCATCAAAAAATGAAACTAGACCTACTCAAATCAAAATAAAGCCGATAAACAAGCATCATTCCGAACAAACCGGTATAAACAACGTATAAAAAATCAGGGCGAAAACATGACATAATCACAACAACCAACAGGATCCAAAGATATTAAAACCTTAAAGTCAATATTTAAACTTTGTCGAACCCATCATACCTAGAAAAACTAAATCCACACGCCAAGACTTATAAGTGCCAAACATAACCTATAGGAACAGATTCAAGTTAATCAGGTCTGGCCACATAAACATTCTTGTGTCGAACGAACTTGCCTAGACTTCTAAAAACCAAAATAGAAGTTTTCGTCTTTCGAAGCCAATGTTATTGAAAGCACTCACAATTACTCAATCAAAAAATTAGTTGAACACACTAAGGGATAACACATTATTAGTTGCAAAATATAAAATGATATTACCCGCATCCTATTAAAAGTATCCTCCCAGAAGATTCCATTTCAACGAAGCACAAACAAAACCCAACATGGCCAACCCAAATAGGAAGTAACAAAACCATGCAAGGTTGGCTGAATCTGTCAGTCAGTGACGAATATAACAAAACCATTGAAAGAAGTGATCCACTTTATTTAACAAATCGAACCTAAGCTATCAAAACATTGCCAAAAGAAAGCCATTAAAGCGAAACATAGATGAAATTAATCCAAACTATCCAGGGTTATCGAAACTGACCTAACCTTTTGAGATAAAGCTAAGTTAAAGTGAACAAAGCGGAAACAAGATGCGAACAATTTTTGATTACTCACTACTAAATGAACCTATGCTGACACAAATGAACCGAACTCAACCTAGATAAAACAATCTGTAGACATTGAATTTCTAACATAATCAAACCCATTAATCCAAATCCCGTAAAACTGTGTCGTGCAAAACTGTGGTAGAGTAAACTACACATTATCCAAAACTAACCTAGCCCTAGCCAAACAAACAACCATCAATCAAATCCATACCAACTAACCAAGTTTATTAGAAAAATAAAATCCCTTTACAAATTGAAACGAACCCAGCATACATAGATAAACTAAGAAATCAACTTAGCTCATTTAGAAAAAAAACTAGGAGTATACAAAGGAAAATAAAGCCTATAAACCAAAATCAATGTAAAAAATCCCATCTAAACAATAAAAATAACAATTAAAGCAAAAGGTTTGCATAATAAATTTAAGCTAAAAGAATAGAGATTATTTCATCTCTAATATCACTATTCTAACTGATACAAACCAGTCATAACTTATACCACTAGCCGGATAATCTCACAATTCTAAGTTAAAAAAACCCAACTTATTTAAAGAAACTAGGAAATCAACTCAACCCCATCAAAAAATGAAACTAGACCTACTCAAATCAAAATAAAGCCGATAAACAAGCATCATTCCGAACAAACCGGTATAAACAACGTATAAAAACTCAGGGCGAAAACATGACATAATCACAACAACCAACAGGATCCAAAGATATTAAAACCTTAAAGTCAATATTTAAACTTTGTCGAACCCATCATACCTAGAAAAACTAAATCCACACGCCAAGACTTATAAGTGCCAAACATAACCTATAGGAACAGATTCAAGTTAATCAGGTCTGGCCACATAAACATTCTTGTGTCGAACGAACTTGCCTAGACTTCTAAAAACCAAAAAAGAAGTTTCCGTCTTTCGAAGCCAATGTTATTGAAAGCACTCACAATTACTCAATCAAAAAATTAGTTGAACACACTAAGGGATAACACATTATTAGTTGCAAAATATAAAATGATATTACCCGCATCCTATTAAAAGTATCCTCCCAGAAGATTCCATTTCAACGAAGCACAAACAAAACCCAACATGGCCAACCCAAATTGGAAGTAACAAAACCATGCAAGGTTGGCTGAATCTGTCAGTCAGTGACGAATATAACAAAACCATTGAAAGAAGTGACCCACTTTATTTAACAAATCGAACCTAAGCTATCAAAACATTGCAAAAAGAAAGCTATTAAAGCGAAACATAGATGAAATTAATCCAAACTATCTAGGGTTACCAAAACTGACCTAACCTTTTGAGACAAAGCTAAATTAAAGTGAACAAAGTGGAAACAAGATGCGAACAATTTTTGATTACTCACTTCCAAACCAACCTATGCTGATACAAATGAACTGAACTCAACCTAGATAAAACCATCTGGTAGACATTGAATTTCTAACATAATCAAACTCATTAATCCAAATCCCGTAAAACTGTGTCATGCAAAACTGTGGTAGAGTAAACTACACATTATCCAAAACTAACCTAGCCCTAGCCAAACAAACAACCATCAATCAAATCCATACCAACTAACCAAGTTTATTAGAAAAATAAAATCCCTTTACAAATTGAAACGAACCCAGCATACATAGATAAACTAAGAAATCAACTTAGCTCATTTAGAAAAAAACTAGGAGTATACAAAGGAAAATAAAGCCTATAAACCTAAATCAATGTAAAAAATCCCATCTAAACAATAAAAATAACAATTAAAGCAAAAGGTTTGCATAATAAATTTAAGCTAAAAGAATAGAGATTATTACATCTCTAATATCACTATTCTAACTGATACAAACCAGTCATAACTTATACCACTAGCCGGATAATCTCACAATTCTAAGTTAAAAAAGCCCAACTTATTTAAAGAAACTAGGAAATCAACTCAACCCCATCAAAAAATGAAACTAGACCTACTCAAATCAAAATAAAGCCGATAAACAAGCATCATTCCGAACAAACCGGTATAAACAACGTATAAAAAATCAGGGTGAAAAAATGACATAATCACAACAACCAACAGGATCCAAAGATATTAAAACCTTAAAGTCAATATTTAAACTTTGTCGAACCCATCATACCTAGAAAAACTAAATCCACACGCCAAGACTTATAAGTGCCAAACATAACCTATAGGAACAGATTCAAGTTAATCAGGTCTGGCCACATAAACATTCTTGTGTCGAACGAACTTGCCTAGACTTCTAAAAACCAAAATAGAAGTTTTCGTCTTTCGAAGCAATTGTTATTGAAAGCACTCACAATTACTCAATCAAAAAATTAGTTGAACACACTAAGGGATAACACATTATTAGTGGAAAAATATAAAATGATATTACCCGCATCCTAATAAAAGTATCCTCCCAGAAGATCCCATTTCAACGAAGCACAAACAAAACCCAACATGGCCAACCCAAATTGGAAGTAACAAAACCATGCAAGGTTGGCTGAATCTGTCAGTCAGTGACGAATATAACAAAACCATTGAAAGAAGTGATCCACTTTATTTAACAAATCGAACCTAAGCTATCAAAACATTGCCAAAAGAAAGCCATTAAAGCGAAACATAGATGAAATTAATCCAAACTATCCAGGGTTATCGAAACTGACCTAACCTTTTGAGATAAAGCTAAGTTAAAGTGAACAAAGCGGAAACAAGATGTGAACAATTTTTGATTACTCACTACTAAATGAACCTATGCTGACACAAATGAACCGAACTCAACCTAGATAAAACAATCTATAGACATTGAATTTCTAACATAATCAAACCCATTAATCCAAATCCCGTAAAACTGTGTCGTGCAAAACTGTGGTAGAGTAAACTACACATTATCCAAAACTAACCTAGCCCTAGCCAAACAAACAACCATCAATCAAATCCATACCAACTAACCAAGTTTATTAGAAAAATAAAATCCCTTTACAAATTGAAACGAACCCAGCATACATAGATAAACTAAGAAATCAACTTAGCTCATTTAGAAAAAAATTAGGAGTATACAAAGGAAAATAAAGCCTATAAACCTAAATCAATGTAAAAAATCCCATCTAAACAATAAAAATAACAATTAAAGCAAAAGGTTTGCATAATAAATTTAAGCTAAAAGAATAGAGATTATTACATCTCTAATATCACTATTCTAACTGATACAAACCAGTCATAACTTATACCACTAGCCGGATAATCTCACAATTCTAAGTTAAAAAAACCCAACTTATTTAAAGAAACTAGGAAATCAACTCAACCCCATCAAAAAATGAAACTAGACCTACTCAAATCAAAATAAAGCCGATAAACAAGCATCATTCCGAACAAACCGGTATAAACAACGTATAAAAAATCAGGGCGAAAACATGACATAATCACAACAACCAACAGGATCCAAAGATATTAAAACCTTAAAGTCAATATTTAAACTTTGTCGAACCCATCATACCTAGAAAAACTAAATCCACACGCCAAGACTTATAAGTGCCAAACATAACCTATAGGAACAGATTCAAGTTAATCAGGTCTGGCCACATAAACATTCTTGTGTCGAACGAACTTGCCTAGACTTCTAAAAACCAAAATAGAAGTTTCCGTCTTTCGAAGCCAATGTTATTGAAAGCACTCACAATTACTCAATCAAAAAATTAGTTGAACACACTAAGGGATAACACATTATTAGTTGCAAAATATAAAATGATATTACCCGCATCCTATTAAAAGTATCCTCCCAAAAGATTCCATTTCAACGAAGCACAAACAAAACCCAACATGGCCAACCCAAATAGGAAGTAACAAAACCATGCAAGGTTGGCTGAATCTGTCAGTCAGTGACGAATATAACAAAACCATTGAAAGAAGTGATCCACTTTATTTAACAAATCGAACCTAAGCTATCAAAACATTGCCAAAAGAAAGCCATTAAAGCGAAACATAGATGAAATTAATCCAAACTATCCAGGGTTATCGAAACTGACCTAACCTTTTGAGATAAAGCTAAGTTAAAGTGAACAAAGCGGAAACAAGATGTGAACAATTTTTGATTACTCACTACTAAATGAACCTATGCTGACACAAATGAACCGAACTCAACCTAGATAAAACAATCTATAGACATTGAATTTCTAACATAATCAAACCCATTAATCCAAATCCCGTAAAACTGTGTCGTGCAAAACTGTGGTAGAGTAAACTACACATTATCCAAAACTAACCTAGCCCTAGCCAAACAAACAACCATCAATCAAATCCATACCAACTAACCAAGTTTATTAGAAAAATAAAATCCCTTTACAAATTGAAACGAACCCAGCATACATAGATAAACTAAGAAATCAACTTAGCTCATTTAGAAAAAAAACTAGGAGTATACAAAGGAAAATAAAGCCTATAAACCTAAATCAATGTAAAAAATCCCATCTAAACAATAAAAATAACAATTAAAGCAAAAGGTTTGCATAATAAATTTAAGCTAAAAGAATAGAGATTATTTCATCTCTAATATCACTATTCTAACTGATACAAACCAGTCATAACTTATACCACTAGCTGGATAATCTCACAATTCTAAGTTAAAAAAACCCAACTTATTTAAAGAAACTAGGAAATCAACTCAACCCCATCAAAAAATGAAACTAGACCTACTCAAATCAAAATAAAGCCGATAAACAAGCATCATTCCGAACAAACCGGTATAAACAACGTATAAAAAATCAGGGCGAAAACATGACATAATCACAACAACCAACAGGATCCAAAGATATTAAAACCTTAAAGTCAATATTTAAACTTTGTCGAACCCATCATACCTAGAAAAACTAAATCCACACGCCAAGACTTATAAGTGCCAAACATAACCTATAGGAACAGATTCAAGTTAATCAGGTCTGGCCACATAAACATTCTTGTGTCGAACGAACTTGCCTAGACTTCTAAAAACCAAAAAAGAAGTTTCCGTCTTTCGAAGCCAATGTTATTGAAAGCACTCACAATTACTCAATCAAAAAATTAGTTGAACACACTAAGGGATAACACATTATTAGTTGCAAAATATAAAATGATATTACCCGCATCCTATTAAAAGTATCCTCCCAGAAGATTCCATTTCAACGAAGCACAAACAAAACCCAACATGGCCAACCCAAATTGGAAGTAACAAAACCATGCAAGGTTGGCTGAATCTGTCAGTCAGTGACGAATATAACAAAACCATTGAAAGAAGTAACCCACTTTATTTAACAAATCGAACCTAAGCTATCAAAACATTGCAAAAAGAAAGCTATTAAAGCGAAACATAGATGAAATTAATCCAAACTATCTAGGGTTACCAAAACTGACCTAACCTTTTGAGACAAAGCTAAATTAAAGTGAACAAAGTGGAAACAAGATGCGAACAATTTTTGATTACTCACTTCCAAACCAACCTATGCTGATACAAATGAACTGAACTCAACCTAGATAAAACCATCTGGTAGACATTGAATTTCTAACATAATCAAACTCATTAATCCAAATCCCGTAAAACTGTGTCATGCAAAACTGTGGTAGAGTAAACTACACATTATCCAAAACTAACCTAGCCCTAGCCAAACAAACAACCATCAATCAAATCCATACCAACTAACCAAGTTTATTAGAAAAATAAAATCCCTTTACAAATTGAAACGAACCCAGCATACATAGATAAACTAAGAAATCAACTTAGCTCATTTAGAAAAAAACTAGGAGTATACAAAGGAAAATAAAGCCTATAAACCTAAATCAATGTAAAAAATCCCATCTAAACAATAAAAATAACAATTAAAGCAAAAGGTTTGCATAATAAATTTAAGCTAAAAGAATAGAGATTATTACATCTCTAATATCACTATTCTAACTGATACAAACCAGTCATAACTTATACCACTAGCCGGATAATCTCACAATTCTAAGTTAAAAAAACCCAACTTATTTAAAGAAACTAGGAAATCAACTCAACCCCATCAAAAAATGAAACTAGACCTACTCAAATCAAAATAAATCCGATAAACAAGCATCATTCCGAACAAACCGGTATAAACAACGTATAAAAAATCAGGGTGAAAAAATGACATAATCACAACAACCAACAGGATCCAAAGATATTAAAACCTTAAAGTCAATATTTAAAGTTTGTCGAACCCATCATACCTAGAAAAACTAAATCCACACGCCAAGACTTATAAGTGCCAAACATAACCTATAGGAACAGATTCAAGTTAATCAGGTCTGGCCACATAAACATTCTTGTGTCGAACGAACTTGCCTAGACTTCTAAAAACCAAAATAGAAGTTTTCGTCTTTCGAAGCAATTGTTATTGAAAGCACTCACAATTACTCAATCAAAAAATTAGTTGAACACACTAAGGGATAACACATTATTAGTGGAAAAATATAAAATGATATTACCCGCATCCTAATAAAAGTATCCTCCCAGAAGATCCCATTTCAACGAAGCACAAACAAAACCCAACATGGCCAACCCAAATAGGAAGTAACAAAACCATGCAAGGTTGGCTGAATCTGTCAGTCAGTGACGAATATAACAAAACCATTGAAAGAAGTGATCCACTTTATTTAACAAATCGAACCTAAGCTATCAAAACATTGCCAAAAGAAAGCCATTAAAGCGAAACATAGATGAAATTAATCCAAACTATCCAGGGTTATCGAAACTGACCTAACCTTTTGAGATAAAGCTAAGTTAAAGTGAACAAAGCGGAAACAAGATGTGAACAATTTTTGATTACTCACTACTAAATGAACCTATGCTGACACAAATGAACCGAACTCAACCTAGATAAAACAATCTATAGACATTGAATTTCTAACATAATCAAACCCATTAATCCAAATCCCGTAAAACTGTGTCGTGCAAAACTGTGGTAGAGTAAACTACACATTATCCAAAACTAACCTAGCCCTAGCCAAACAAACAACCATCAATCAAATCCATACCAACTAACCAAGTTTATTAGAAAAATAAAATCCCTTTACAAATTGAAACGAACCCAGCATACATAGATAAACTAAGAAATCAACTTAGCTCATTTAGAAAAAAATTAGGAGTATACAAAGGAAAATAAAGCCTATAAACCTAAATCAATGTAAAAAATCCCATCTAAACAATAAAAATAACAATTAAAGCAAAAGGTTTGCATAATAAATTTAAGCTAAAAGAATAGAGATTATTACATCTCTAATATCACTATTCTAACTGATACAAACCAGTCATAACTTATACCACTAGCCGGATAATCTCACAATTCTAAGTTAAAAAAACCCAACTTATTTAAAGAAACTAGGAAATCAACTCAACCCCATCAAAAAATGAAACTAGACCTACTCAAATCAAAATAAAGCCGATAAACAAGCATCATTCCGAACAAACCGGTATAAACAACGTATAAAAAATCAGGGCGAAAACATGACATAATCACAACAACCAACAGGATCCAAAGATATTAAAACCTTAAAGTCAATATTTAAACTTTGTCGAACCCATCATACCTAGAAAAACTAAATCCACACGCCAAGACTTATAAGTGCCAAACATAACCTATAGGAACAGATTCAAGTTAATCAGGTCTGGCCACATAAACATTCTTGTGTCGAACGAACTTGCCTAGACTTCTAAAAACCAAAATAGAAGTTTCCGTCTTTCGAAGCCAATGTTATTGAAAGCACTCACAATTACTCAATCAAAAAATTAGTTGAACACACTAAGGGATAACACATTATTAGTGGAAAAATATAAAATGATATTACCCGCATCCTATTAAAAGTATCCTCCCAGAAGATTCCATTTCAACGAAGCACAAACAAAACCCAACATGGCCAACCCAAATAGGAAGTAACAAAACCATGCAAGGTTGGCTGAATCTGTCAGTCAGTGACGAATATAACAAAACCATTGAAAGAAGTGATCCACTTTATTTAACAAATCGAACCTAAGCTATCAAAACATTGCAAAAAGAAAGCCATTAAAGCGAAACATCGATGAAATTAATCCAAACTATCCAGGGTTATCGAAACTGACCTAACCTTTTGAGATAAAGCTAAGTTAAAGTGAACAAAGCGGAAACAAGATGTGAACAATTTTTGATTACTCACTACTAAATGAACCTATGCTGACACAAATGAACCGAACTCAACCTAGATAAAACAATCTATAGACATTGAATTTCTAACATAATCAAACCCATTAATCCAAATCCCGTAAAACTGTGTCGTGCAAAACTGTGGTAGAGTAAACTACACATTATCCAAAACTAACCTAGCCCTAGCCAAACAAACAACCATCAATCAAATCCATACCAACTAACCAAGTTTATTAGAAAAATTAAATCCCTTTACAAATTGAAACGAACCCAGCATACATAGATAAACTAAGAAATCAACTTAGCTCATTTAGAAAAAAAACTAGGAGTATACAAAGGAAAATAAAGCCTATAAACCTAAATCAATGTAAAAAATCCCATCTAAACAATAAAAATAACAATTAAAGCAAAAGGTTTGCATAATAAATTTAAGCTAAAAGAATAGAGATTATTACATCTCTAATATCACTATTCTAACTGATACAAACCAGTCATAACTTATACCACTAGCCGGATAATCTCACAATTCTAAGTTAAAAAAACCCAACTTATTTAAAGAAACTAGGAAATCAACTCAACCCCATCAAAAAATGAAACTAGACCTACTCAAATCAAAATAAAGCCGATAAACAAGCATCATTCCGAACAAACCGGTATAAACAACGTATAAAAAATCAGGGCGAAAACATGACATAATCACAACAACCAACAGGATCCAAAGATATTAAAACCTTAAAGTCAATATTTAAACTTTGTCGAACCCATCATACATAGAAAAACTAAATCCACACGCCAAGACTTATAAGTGCCAAACATAACCTATAGGAACAGATTCAAGTTAATCAGGTCTGGCCACATAAACATTCTTGTGTCGAACGAACTTGCCTAGACTTCTAAAAACCAAAAAAGAAGTTTCCGTCTTTCGAAGCCAATGTTATTGAAAGCACTCACAATTACTCAATCAAAAAATTAGTTGAACACACTAAGGGATAACACATTATTAGTTGCAAAATATAAAATGATATTACCCGCATCCTATTAAAAGTATCCTCCCAGAAGATTCCATTTCAACGAAGCACAAACAAAACCCAACATGGCCATCCCAAATTGGAAGTAACAAAACCATGCAAGGTTGGCTGAATCTGTCAGTCAGTGACGAATATAACAAAACCATTGAAAGAAGTGACCCACTTTATTTAACAAATCGAACCTAAGCTATCAAAACATTGCAAAAAGAAAGCTATTAAAGCGAAACATAGATGAAATTAATCCAAACTATCTAGGGTTACCGAAACTGACCTAACCTTTTGAGACAAAGCTAAATTAAAGTGAACAAAGTGGAAACAAGATGCGAACAATTTTTGATTACTCACTTCCAAACCAACCTATGCTGATACAAATGAACTGAACTCAACCTAGATAAAACCATCTGGTAGACATTGAATTTCTAACATAATCAAACTCATTAATCCAAATCCCGTAAAACTGTGTCATGCAAAACTGTGGTAGAGTAAACTACACATTATCCAAAACTAACCTAGCCCTAGCCAAACAAACAACCATCAATCAAATCCATACCAACTAACCAAGTTTATTAGAAAAATAAAATCCCTTTACAAATTGAAACGAACCCAGCATACATAGATAAACTAAGAAATCAACTTAGCTCATTTAGAAAAAAACTAGGAGTATACAAAGGAAAATAAAGCCTATAAACCTAAATCAATGTAAAAAATCCCATCTAAACAATAAAAATAACAATTAAAGCAAAAGGTTTGCATAATAAATTTAAGCTAAACGTATAGAGATTATTACATCTCTAATATCACTATTCTAACTGATACAAACCAGTCATAACTTATACCACTAGCCGGATAATCTCACAATTCTAAGTTAAAAAAACCCAACTTATTTAAAGAAACTAGGAAATCAACTCAACCCCATCAAAAAATGAAACTAGACCTACTCAAATCAAAATAAAGCCGATAAACAAGCATCATTCCGAACAAACCGGTATAAACAACGTATAAAAAATCAGGGCGAAAAAATGACATAATCACAACAACCAACAGGATCCAAAGATATTAAAACCTTAAAGTCAATATTTAAACTTTGTCGAACCCATCATACCTAGAAAAACTAAATCCACACGCCAAGACTTATAAGTGCCAAACATAACCTATAGGAACAGATTCAAGTTAATCAGGTCTGGCCACATAAACATTCTTGTGTCGAACGAACTTGCCTAGACTTCTAAAAACCAAAATATATGTTTCCGTCTTTCGAAGCCAATGTTATTGAAAGCACTCACAATTACTCAATCAAAAAATTAGTTGAACACACTAAGGGATAACACATTATTAGTGGAAAAATATAAAATGATATTACCCGCATCCTATTAAAAGTATCCTCCCAGAAGATTCCATTTCAACGAAGCACAAACAAAACCCAACATGGCCAACCCAAATTGGAAGTAACAAAACCATGCAAGGTTGGCTGAATCTGTCAGTCAGTGACGAATATAACAAAACCATTGAAAGAAGTGATCCACTTTATTTAACAAATCGAACCTAAGCTATCAAAACATTGCCAAAAGAAAGCCATTAAAGCGAAACATAGATGAAATTAATCCAAACTATCCAGGGTTATCGAAACTGACCTAACCTTTTGAGATAAAGCTAAGTTAAAGTGAACAAAGCGGAAACAAGATGCGAACAATTTTTGATTACTCACTTCTAAATGAACCTATGCTGACACAAATGAACCGAACTCAACCTAGATAAAACAATCTATAGACATTGAATTTCTAACATAATCAAACCCATTAATCCAAATCCCGTAAAACTGTGTCGTGCAAAACTGTGGTAGAGTAAACTACACATTATCCAAAACTAACCTAGCCCTAGCCAAACAAACAACCATCAATCAAATCCATACCAACTAACCAAGTTTATTAGAAAAATTAAATCCCTTTACAAATTGAAACGAACCCAGCATACATAGATAAACTAAGAAATCAACTTAGCTCATTTAGAAAAAAAACTAGGAGTATACAAAGGAAAATAAAGCCTATAAACCTAAATCAATGTAAAAAATCCCATCTAAACAATAAAAATAACAATTAAAGCAAAAGGTTTGCATAATAAATTTAAGCTAAAAGAATAGAGATTATTACATCTCTAATATCACTATTCTAACTGATACAAACCAGTCATAACTTATACCACTAGCCGGATAATCTCACAATTCTAAGTTAAAAAAACCCAACTTATTTAAAGAAACTAGGAAATCAACTCAACCCCATCAAAAAATGAAACTAGACCTACTCAAATCAAAATAAAGCCGATAAACAAGCATCATTCCGAACAAACCGGTATAAACAACGTATAAAAAATCAGGGCGAAAAAATGACATAATCACAACAACCAACAGGATCCAAAGATATTAAAACCTTAAAGTCAATATTTAAACTTTGTCGAACCCATCATACCTAGAAAAACTAAATCCACACGCCAAGACTTATAAGTGCCAAACATAACCTATAGGAACAGATTCAAGTTAATCAGGTCTGGCCACATAAACATTCTTGTGTCGAACGAACTTGCCTAGACTTCTAAAAACCAAAAAAGAAGTTTCCGTCTTTCGAAGCCAATGTTATTGAATGCACTCACAATTACTCAATCAAAAAATTAGTTGAACACACTAAGGGATAACACATTATTAGTTGAAAAATATAAAATGATATTACCCTCATCCTATTAAAAGTATCCTCCCAGAAGATTCCATTTCAACGAAGCACAAACAAAACCCAACATGGCCAACCCAAATTGGAAGTAACAAAACCATGCAAGGTCGGCTGAATCTGTCAGTCAGTGACGAATATAACAAACCATTGAAAGAAGTGATCCACTTTATTTAACAAATCGAACCTAAGCTATCAAAACATTGCAAAAAGAAAGCCATTAAAGCGAAACATCGATGAAATTAATCCAAACTATCCAGGGTTATCGAAACTGACCTAACCTTTTGAGATAAAGCTAAGTTAAAGTGAACAAAGCGGAAACAAGATGTGAACAATTTTTGATTACTCACTTCTAAATGAACCTATGCTGACACAAATGAACCGAACTCAACCTAGATAAAACAATATATAGACATTGAATTTCTAACATAATCAAACCCATTAATCCAAATCCCGTAAAACTGTGTCATGCAAAACTGTGGTAGAGTAAACTACACATTATCCAAAACTAACCTAGCCCTAGCCAAACAAACAACCATCAATCAAATCCATACCAACTAACCAAGTTTATTAGAAAAATAAAATCCCTTTACAAATTGAAACGAACCCAGCATACATAGATAAACTAAGAAATCAACTTAGCTCATTTAGAAAAAAAACTAGGAGTATACAAAGGAAAATAAAGCCTATAAACCTAAATCAATGTAAAAAATCCCATCTAAACAATAAAAATAACAATTAAAGCAAAAGGTTTGCATAATAAATTTAAGCTAAAAGAATAGAGATTATTACATCTCTAATATCACTATTCTAACTGATACAAATCAGTCATAACTTATACCACTAGCCGGATAATCTCACAATTCTAAGTTAAAAAAACCCAACTTATTTATAGAAACTAGGAAATCAACTCAACCCCATCAAAAAATGAAACTAGACCTACTCAAATCAAAATAAAGCCGATAAACAAGCATCATTCCGAACAAACCGGTATAAACAACGTATAAAAAATCAGGGCGAAAACATGACATAATCACAACAACCAACAGGATCCAAAGATATTAAAACCTTAAAGTCAATATTTAAACTTTGTCGAACCCATCATACCTAGAAAAACTAAATCCACACGCCAAGACTTATAAGTGCCAAACATAACCTATAGGAACAGATTCAAGTTAATCAGGTCTGGCCACATAAACATTCTTGTGTCGAACGAACTTGCCTAGACTTCTAAAAACCAAAAAAGAAGTTTCCGTCTTTCGAAGCCAATGTTATTGAAAGCACTCACAATTACTCAATCAAAAAATTAGTTGAACACACTAAGGGATAACACATTATTAGTTGAAAAATATAAAATGATATTACCCTCATCCTATTAAAAGTATCCTCCCAGAAGATTCCATTTCAACGAAGCACAAACAAAACCCAACATGGCCAACCCAAATTGGAAGTAACAAAACCATGCAAGGTTGGCTGAATCTGTCAGTCAGTGACGAATATAACAAAACCATTGAAAGAAGTGACCCACTTTATTTAACAAATCGAACCTAAGCTATCAAAACATTGCCAAAAGAAAGCTATTAAAGCGAAACATAGATGAAATTAATCCAAACTATCTAGGGTTATCGAAACTGACCTAACCTTTTGAGACAAAGCTAAATTAAAGTGAACAAAGTGGAAACAAGATGCGAACAATTTTTTATTACTCACTTCAAAACCAACCTATGCTGATACAAATGAACTGAACTCAAACTAGATAAAACCATCTGGTAGACATTGAATTTCTAACATAATCAAACTCATTAATCCAAATCCCGTAAAACTGTGTCATGCAAAACTGTGGTAGAGTAACTACACATTATCCAAAACTAACCTAGCCCTAGCCAAACAAACAACCATCAATCAAATCCATACCAACTAACCAAGTTTATTAGAAAAATAAAATCCCTTTACAAATTGAAACGAACCCAGCATACATAGATAAACTAAGAAATCAACTTAGCTCATTTAGAAAAAAAAATAGGAGTATACAAAGGAAAATAAAGCCTATAAACCTAAATCAATGTAAAAAATCCCATCTAAACAATAAAAATAACAATTAAAGCAAAAGGTTTGCATAATAAATTTAAGCTAAAAGAATAGAGATTATTACATCTCTAATATCACTATTCTAACTGATACAAACCAGTCATAACTTATACCACTAGCCGGATAATCTGACAATTCTAAGTTAAAAAAACCCAACTTATTTAAAGAAACTAGGAAATCAACTCAACCCCATCAAAAAATGAAACCAGACCTACTCAAATCAAAATAAAGCCGATAAACAAGCATCATTCCGAACAAACCGGTATAAACAACGTATAAAAAATCAGGGCGAAAACATGACATAATCACAACAACCAACAGGATCCAAAGATATTAAAACCTTAAAGTCAATATTTAAACTTTGTCGAACCCATCATACCTAGAAAAACTAAATCCACACGCCAAGACTTATAAGTGCCATACATAACCTATAGGAACAGATTCAAGTTAATCAGGTCTGGCCACATAAACATTCTTGTGTCGAACGAACTTGCCTAGACTTCTAAAAACCAAAAAAGAAGTTTCCGTCTTTCGAAGCCAATGTTATTGAAAGCACTCACAATTACTCAATCAAAAAATTAGTTGAACACACTAAGGGATAACACATTATTAGTTGAAAAATATAAAATGATATTACCCTCATCCTATTAAAAGTATCCTCCCAGAAGATTCCATTTCAACGAAGCACAAACAAAACCCAACATGGCCAACCCAAATAGGAAGTAACAAAACCATGCAAGGTCGGCTGAATCTGTCAGTCAGTGAGGAATATAACAAAACCATTGAAAGAAGTGATCCACTTTATTTAACAAATCGATCCTAAGCTATCAAAACATTGCCAAAAGAAAGCCATTAAAGCGAAACATAGATGAAATTAATCCAAACTATCCAGGGTTATCGAAACTGACCTAACCTTTTGAGACAAAGCTAAGTTAAAGTGAACAAAGCGGAAACAAGATGTGAACAATTTTTGATTACTCACTTCTAAATGAACCTATGCTGACACAAATGAACCGAACTCAACCTAGATAAAACAATCTATAGACATTGAATTTCTAACATAATCAAACCCATTAATCCAAATCCCGTAAAACTGTGTCATGCAAAACTGTGGTAGAGTAAAGTACACATTATCCAAAACTAACCTAGCCCTAGCCAAACAAACAACCATCAATCAAATCCATACCAACTAACCAAGTTTATTAGAAAAATAAAATCCCTTTACAAATTGAAACGAAGGAAAATAAAGCCTATAAACCTAAATCAATGTAAAAAATCCCATCTAAACAATAAAAATAACAATTAAAGCAAAAGGTTTGCATAATAAATTTAAGCTAAAAGAATAGAGATTATTACATCTCTAATATCACTATTCTAACTGATACAAACCAGTCATAACTTATACCACTAGCCGGATAATCTCACAATTCTAAGTTAAATAAACCCAACTTATTTAAAGAAACTAGGAAATCAAATCAACCCCATCAAAAAATGAAACTAGACCTACTCAAATCAAAATAAAGCCGATAAACAAGCATCATTCCGAACAAACCGGTATAAACAACGTATAAAAAATCAGGGCGAAAACATGACATAATCACAACAACCAACAGGATCCAAAGATATTAAAACCTTAAAGTCAATATTTAAACTTTGTCGAACCCATCATACCTAGAAAAACTAAATCCACACGCCAAGACTTATAAGTGCCAAACATAACCTATAGGAACAGATTCAAGTTAATCAGGTCTGGCCACATAAACATTCTTGTGTCGAACGAACTTGCCTAGACTTCTAAAAACCAAAAAAGAAGTTTCCGTCTTTCGAAGCCAATGTTATTGAAAGCACTCACAATTACTCAATCAAAAAATTAGTTGAACACACTAAGGGATAACACATTATTAGTTGAAAAATATAAAATGATATTACCCTCATCCTATTAAAAGTATCCTCCCAGAAGATTCCATTTCAACGAAGCACAAACAAAACCCAACATGGCCAACCCAAATTGGAAGTAACAAAACCATGCAAGGTCGGCTGAATCTGTCAGTCAGTGACGAATATAACAAAACCATTGAAAGAAGTGATCGACTTTATTTAACAAATCGAACCTAAGCTATCAAAACATTGCCAAAAGAAAGCCATTAAAGCGAAACATAGATGAAATTAATCCAAACTATCCAGGGTTATCGAAACTGACCTAACCTTTTGAGACAAAGCTAAGTTAAAGTGAACAAAGCGGAAACAAGATGTGAACAATTTTTGATTACTCACTTCTAAATGAACCTATGCTGACACAAATGAACCGAATTCAACCTAGATAAAACAATCTATAGACATTGAATTTCTAACATAATCAAACCCATTAATCCAAATCCCGTAAAACTGTGTCATGCAAAACTGTGGTAGAGTAAACTACACATTATCCAAAACTAACCTAGCCCTAGCCAAACAAACAACCATCAATCAAATCCATACCAACTAACCAAGTTTATTAGAAAAATTAAATCCCTTTACAAATTGAAACGAACCCAGCATACATAGATAAACTAAGAAATCAACTTAGCTCATTTAGAAAAAAAACTAGGAGTATACAAAGGAAAATAAAGCCTATAAACCTAAATCAATGTAAAAAATCCCATCTAAACAATAAAAATAACAATTAAAGCAAAAGGTTTGCATAATAAATTTAAGCTAAAAGAATAGAGATTATTACATCTCTAATATCACTATTCTAACTGATACAAACCAGTCATAACTTATACCACTAGCCGGATAATCTCACAATTCTAAGTTAAAAAAACCCAACTTATTTAAAGAAACTAGGAAATCAACTCAACCCCATCAAAAAATGAAACTAGACCTACTCAAATCAAAATAAAGCCGATAAACAAGCATCATTCCGAACAAACCGGTATAAACAACGTATAAAAAATCAGGGCGAAAACATGACATAATCACAACAACCAACAGGATCCAAAGATATTAAAACCTTAAAGTCAATATTTAAACTTTGTCGAACCCATCATACCTAGAAAAACTAAATCCACACGCCAAGACTTATAAGTGCCAAACATAACCTATAGGAACAGATTCAAGTTAATCAGGTCTGGCCACATAAACATTCTTGTGTCGAACGAACTTGCCTAGACTTCTAAAAACCAAAAAAGAAGTTTCCGTCTTTCGAAGCCAATGTTATTGAAAGCACTCACAATTACTCAATCAAAAAATTAGTTGAACACACTAAGGGATAACACATTATTAGTTGCAAAATATAAAATGATATTACCCTCATCCTATTAAAAGTATCCTCCCAGAAGATTCCATTTCAACGAAGCACAAACAAAACCCAACATGGCCAACCCAAATTGGAAGTAACAAAACCATGCAAGGTTGGCTGAATCTGTCAGTCAGTGATGAATATAACAAAACCATTGAAAGAAGTGACCCACTTTATTTAACAAATCGAACCTAAGCTATCAAAACATTGCCAAAAGAAAGCTATTAAAGCGAAACATAGATGAAATTAATCCAAACTATCTAGGGTTATCGAAACTGACCTAACCTTTTGAGACAAAGCTAAATTAAAGTGAACAAAGTGGAAACAAGATGCGAACAATTTTTGATTACTCACTTCAAAACCAACCTATGCTGATACAAATGAACTGAACTCAAACTAGATAAAACCATCTGGTAGACATTGAATTTCTAACATAATCAAACTCATTAATCCAAATCCCGTAAAACTGTGTCATGCAAAACTGTGGTAGAGTAAACTACACATTATCCAAAACTAACCTAGCCCTAGCCAAACAAACAACCATCAATCAAATCCATACCAACTAACCAAGTTTATTAGAAAAATAAAATCCCTTTACAAATTGAAACGAACCCAGCATACATAGATAAACTAAGAAATCAACTTAGCTCATTTAGAAAAAAAAATAGGTGTATACAAAGGAAAATAAAGCCTATAAACCTAAATCAATGTAAAAAATCCCATCTAAACAATAAAAATAACAATTAAAGCAAAAGGTTAGCATAATAAATTTAAGCTAAAAGAATAGAGATTATTACATCTCTAATATCACTATTCTAACTGATACAAACCAGTCATAACTTATACCACTAGCCGGATAATCTCACAATTCTAAGTTAAAAAAACCCAACTTATTTAAAGAAACTAGGAAATCAAATCAACCCCATCAAAAAATGAAACTAGACCTACTCAAATCAAAATAAAGCCGATAAACAAGCATCATTCCGAACAAACCGGTATAAACAACGTATAAAAAATCAGGGCGAAAACATGAAATAATCACAACAACCAACAGGATCCAAAGATATTAAAACCTTAAAGTCAATATTTAAACTTTGTCGAACCCATCATACCTAGAAAAACTAAATCCACACGCCAAGACTTATAAGTGCCAAACATAACCTATAGGAACAGATTCAAGTTAATCAGGTCTGGCCACATAAACATTCTTGTGTCGAACGAACTTGCCTAGACTTCTAAAAACCAAAAAAGAAGTTTCCGTCTTTCGAAGCCAATGTTATTGAAAGCACTCACAATTACTCAATCAAAAAATTAGTTGAACACACTAAGGGATAACACATTATTAGTTGCAAAATATAAAATGATATTACCCTCATCCTATTAAAAGTATCCTCCCAGAAGATTCCATTTCAACGAAGCACAAACAAAACCCAACATGGCCAACCCAAATTGGAAGTAACAAAACCATGCAAGGTCGGCTGAATCTGTCAGTCAGTGACGAATATAACAAAACCATTGAAAGAAGTGATCGACTTTATTTAACAAATCGAACCTAAGCTATCAAAACATTGCCAAAAGAAAGCCATTAAAGCGAAACATAGATGAAATTAATCCAAACTATCCAGGGTTATCGAAACTGACCTAACCTTTTGAGACAAAGCTAAGTTAAAGTGAACAAAGCGGAAACAAGATGTGAACAATTTTTGATTACTCACTTCTAAATGAACCTATGCTGACACAAATGAACCGAATTCAACCTAGATAAAACAATCTATAGACATTGAATTTCTAACATAATCAAACCCATTAATCCAAATCCCGTAAAACTGTGTCATGCAAAACTGTGGTAGAGTAAACTACACATTATCCAAAACTAACCTAGCCCTAGCCAAACAAACAACCATCAATCAAATCCATACCAACTAACCAAGTTTATTAGAAAAATTAAATCCCTTTACAAATTGAAACGAACCCAGCATACATAGATAAACTAAGAAATCAACTTAGCTCATTTAGAAAAAAAACTAGGAGTATACAAAGGAAAATAAAGCCTATAAACCTAAATCAATGTAAAAAATCCCATCTAAACAATAAAAATAACAATTAAAGCAAAAGGTTTGCATAATAAATTTAAGCTAAAAGAATAGAGATTATTACATCTCTAATATCACTATTCTAACTGATACAAACCAGTCATAACTTATACCACTAACCGGATAATCTCACAATTCTAAGTTAAAAAAACCCAACTTATTTAAAGAAACTAGGAAATCAACTCAACCCCATCAAAAAATGAAACTAGACCTACTCAAATCAAAATAAAGCCGATAAACAAGCATCATTCCGAACAAACCGGTATAAACAACGTATAAAAAATCAGGGCGAAAACATGACATAATCACAACAACCAACAGGATCCAAAGATATTAAAACCTTAAAGTCAATATTTAAACTTTGTCGAACCCATCATACCTAGAAAAACTAAATCCACACGCCAAGACTTATAAGTGCCAAACATAACCTATAGGAACAGATTCAAGTTAATCAGGTCTGGCCACATAAACATTCTTGTGTCGAACGAACTTGCCTAGACTTCTAAAAACCAAAAAAGAAGTTTCCGTCTTTCGAAGCCAATGTTATTGAAAGCACTCACAATTACTCAATCAAAAAATTAGTTGAACACACTAAGGGATAACACATTATTAGTTGCAAAATATAAAATGATATTACCCTCATCCTATTAAAAGTATCCTCCCAGAAGATTCCATTTCAACGAAGCACAAACAAAACCCAACATGGCCAACCCAAATTGGAAGTAACAAAACCATGCAAGGTTGGCTGAATCTGTCAGTCAGTGATGAATATAACAAAACCATTGAAAGAAGTGACCCACTTTATTTAACAAATCGAACCTAAGCTATCAAAACATTGCCAAAAGAAAGCTATTAAAGCGAAACATAGATGAAATTAATCCAAACTATCTAGGGTTATCGAAACTGACCTAACCTTTTGAGACAAAGCTAAATTAAAGTGAACAAAGTGGAAACAAGATGCGAACAATTTTTGATTACTCACTTCAAAACCAACCTATGCTGATACAAATGAACTGAACTCAAACTAGATAAAACCATCTGGTAGACATTGAATTTCTAACATAATCAAACTCATTAATCCAAATCCCGTAAAACTGTGTCATGCAAAACTGTGGTAGAGTAAACTACACATTATCCAAAACTAACCTAGCCCTAGCCAAACAAACAACCATCAATCAAATCCATACCAACTAACCAAGTTTATTAGAAAAATAAAATCCCTTTACAAATTGAAACGAACCCAGCATACATAGATAAACTAAGAAATCAACTTAGCTCATTTAGAAAAAAAAATAGGTGTATACAAAGGAAAATAAAGCCTATAAACCTAAATCAATGTAAAAAATCCCATCTAAACAATAAAAATAACAATTAAAGCAAAAGGTTTGCATAATAAATTTAAGCTAAAAGAATAGAGATTATTACATCTCTAATATCTCTATTCTAACTGATACAAACCAGTCATAACTTATACAACTAGCCGGATAATTTCACAATTCTAAGTTAAAAAAACCCAACTTATTTAAAGAAACTAGGAAATCAACTCAACCCCATCAAAAAATGAAACCAGACCTACTCAAATCAAAATAAAGCCGATAAACAAGCATCATTCCGAACAAACCGGTATAAACAACGTATAAAAAATCAGGGCGAAAACATGACATAATCACAACAACCAACAGGATCCAAAGATATTAAAACCTTAAAGTCAATATTTAAACTTTGTCGAACCCATCATACCTAGAAAAACTAAATCCACACGCCAAGACTTATAAGTGCCAAACATAAACTATAGGAACAGATTCAAGTTAATCAGGTCTGGCCACATAAACATTCTTGTGTCGAACGAACTTGCCTAGACTTCTAAAAACCAAAAAAGAAGTTTCCGTCTTTCGAAGCCAATGTTATTGAAAGCACTCACAATTACTCAATCAAAAAATTAGTTGAACACACTAAGGGATAACACATTATTAGTTGCAAAATATAAAATGATATTACCCGCATCCTATTAAAAGTATCCTCCCAGAAGATTCCATTTCAACGAAGCACAAACAAAACCCAACATGGCCAACCCAAATTGGAAGTAACAAAACCATGCAAGGTCAGCTGAATCTGTCAGTCAGGTACGAATATAACAAAACCATTGAAAGAAGTGATCCACTTTATTTAACAAATCGAACGTAAGCTATCAAAACATTGCCAAAAGAAAGCCATTAAAGCGAAACATAGATGAAATTAATCCAAACTATCCAGGGTTATCGAAACTGACCTAACCTTTTGAGACAAAGCTAAGTTAAAGTGAACAAAGCGGAAACAAGATGTGAATAATTTTTGATTACTCACTTCTAAATGAACCCATGCTGACACAAATGAACCGAACTCAACCTAGATAAAACAATCTGTAGACATTGAATTTCTAACATAATCAAACCCATTAATCCAAATCCCGTAAAACTGTGTCATGCAAAACTGTGGTAGAGTAAACTACACATTATCCAAAACTAACCTAGCCCTAGCCAAACAAACAACCATCAATCAAATCCATACCAACTAACCAAGTTTATTAGAAAAATAAAATCCCTTTACAAATTGAAACGAACCCAGCATACATAGATAAACTAAGAAATCAACTTAGCTCATTTAGAAAAAAAACTAGGAGTATACAAAGGAAAATAAAGCCTATAAACCTAAATCAATGTAAAAAATCCCATCTAAACAATAAAAATAACAATTAAAGCAAAAGGTTTGCATAATAAATTTAAGCTAAAAGAATAGAGATTATTACATCTCTAATATCACTATTCTAACTGATACAAACCAGTCATAACTTATACCACTAGCCGGATAATCTCACAATTCTAAGTTAAAAAAACCCAACTTATTTAAAGAAACTAGGAAATCAACTCAACCCCATCAAAAAATGAAACTAGACCTACTCAAATCAAAATAAAGCCGATAAACAAGCATCATTCCGAACAAACCGGTATAAACAACGTATAAAAAATCAGGGCGAAAACATAACATAATCACAACAACCAACAGGATCCAAAGATATTAAAACCTTAAAGTCAATATTTAAACTTTGTCGAACCCATCATACCTAGAAAAACTAAATCCACACGCCAAGACTTATAAGTGCCAAACATAACCTATAGGAACAGATTCAAGTTAATCAGGTCTGGCCACATAAACATTCTTGTGTCGAACGAACTTGCCTAGACTTCTAAAAACCAAAAAAGAAGTTTCCGTCTTTCGAAGCCAATGTTATTGAAAGCACTCACAATTACTCAATCAAAAAATTAGTTGAACACACTAAGGGATAACACATTATTAGTTGCAAAATATAAAATGATATTACCCTCATCCTATTAAAAGTATCCTCCCAGAAGATTCCATTTCAACGAAGCACAAACAAAACCCAACATGGCCAACCCAAATTGGAAGTAACAAAACCATGCAAGGTTGGCTGAATCTGTCAGTCAGTGACGAATATAACAAAACCATTGAAAGAAGTGACCCACTTTATTTAACAAATCGAACCTAAGCTATCAAAACATTGCCAAAAGAAAGCTATTAAAGCGAAACATAGATGAAATTAATCCAAACTATCTAGGGTTATCGAAACTGACCTAACCTTTTGAGACAAAGCTAAATTAAAGTGAACAAAGTGGAAACAAGATGCGAACAATTTTTGATTACTCACTTCAAAACCAACCTATGCTGATACAAATGAACTGAACTCAAACTAGATAAAACCATCTGGTAGACATTGAATTTCTAACATAATCAAACTCATTAATCCAAATCCCGTAAAACTGTGTCATGCAAAACTGTGGTAGAGTAAACTACACATTATCCAAAACTAACCTAGCCCTAGCCAAACAAACAACCATCAATCAAATCCATACCAACTAACCAAGTTTATTAGAAAAATAAAATCCCTTTACAAATTGAAACGAACCCAGCATACATAGATAAACTAAGAAATCAACTTAGCTCATTTAGAAAAAAAACTAGGAGTATACAAAGGAAAATAAAGCCTATAAACCTAAATCAATGTAAAAAATCCCATCTAAACAATAAAAATAACAATTAAAGCAAAAGGTTTGCATAATAAATTTAAGCTAAAAGAATAGAGATTATTACATCTCTAATATCACTATTCTAACTGATACAAACCAGTCATAACTTATACCACTTGTCGGATAATCTCACAATTCTAAGTTAAAAAAACCCAACTTATTTAAAGAAACTAGGAAATCAACTCAACCCCATCAAAAAATGAAACTAGACCTACTCAAATCAAAATAAAGCCGATAAACAAGCATCATTCCGAACAAACCGGTATAAACAACGTATAAAAAATCAGGGCGAAAACATAACATAATCAGAACAACCAACAGGATCCAAAGATATTAAAACCTTAAATTCAATATTTAAACTTTGTCGAACCCATCATACCTAGAAAAACTAAATCCACACGCCAAGACTTATAAGTGCCAAACATAACCTATAGGAACAGATTCAAGTTAATCAGGTCTGGCCACATAAACATTCTTGTGTCGAACGAACTTGCCTAGACTTCTAAAAACCAAAAAAGAAGTTTCCGTCTTTCGAAGCCAATGTTATTGAAAGCACTCACAATTACTCAATCAAAAAATTAGTTGAACACACTAAGGGATAACACATTATTAGTTGCAAAATATAAAATGATATTACCCTCATCCTATTAAAAGTATCCTCCCAGAAGATTCCATTTCAACGAAGCACAAACAAAACCCAACATGGCCAACCCAAATTGGAAGTAACAAAACCATGCAAGGTTGGCTGAATCTGTCAGTCAGTGACGAATATAACAAAACCATTGAAAGAAGTGACCCACTTTATTTAACAAATCGAACCTAAGCTATCAAAACATTGCCAAAAGAAAGCTATTAAAGCGAAACATAGATGAAATTAATCCAAACTATCTAGGGTTATCGAAACTGACCTAACCTTTTGAGACAAAGCTAAATTAAAGTGAACAAAGTGGAAACAAGATGCGAACAATTTTTGATTACTCACTTCAAAACCAACCTATGCTGATACAAATGAACTGAACTCAAACTAGATAAAACCATCTGGTAGACATTGAATTTCTAACATAATCAAACTCATTAATCCAAATCCCGTAAAACTGTGTCATGCAAAACTGTGGTAGAGTAAACTACACATTATCCAAAACTAAGCTAGCCCTAGCCAAACAAACAACCATCAATCAAATCCATACCAACTAACCAAGTTTATTAGAAAAATAAAATCCCTTTACAAATTGAAACGAACCCAGCATACATAGATAAACTAAGAAATCAACTTAGCTCATTTAGAAAAAAAACTAGGAGTATACAAAGGAAAATAAATCCTATAAACCTAAATCAATGTAAAAAATCCCATCTAAACAATAAAAATAACAATTAAAGCAAAAGGTTTGCATAATAAATTTAAGCTAAAAGAATAGAGATTATTACATCTCTAATATCACTATTCTAACTGATACAAACCAGTCATAACTTATACAACTAGCCAGATAATCTCACAATTCTAAGTTAAAAAAACCCAACTTATTTAAAGAAACTAGGAAATCAACTCAACCCCATCAAAAAATGAAACCAGACCTACTCAAATCAAAATAAAGCCGATAAACAAGCATCATTCCGAACAAACCGGTATAAACAACGTATAAAAAATCAGGGCGAAAACATGACATAATCACAACAGCCAACAGGATCCAAAGATATTAAAACCTTAAAGTCAATATTTAAACTTTGTCGAACCCATCATACATAGAAAAACTAAATCCACACGCCAAGACTTATAAGTGCCAAACATAACCTATAGGAACAGATTCAAGTTAATCAGGTCTGGCCACATAAACATTCTTGTGTCGAACGAACTTGCCTAGACTTCTAAAAACCAAAAAAGAAGTTTCCGTCTTTCGAAGACAATGTTATTGAAAGCACTCACAATTACTCAGTCAAAAAATTAGTTGAACACACTAAGGGATAACACATTATTAGTTGCAAAATATAAAATGATATTACCCGCATCCTATTAAAAGTATCCTCCCAGAAGATTCCATTTCAACGAAGCACAAACAAAACCCAACATGGCCAACCCAAATTGGAAGTAACAAAACCATGCAAGGTTGGCTGAATCTGTCAGTCAGTGACGAATATAACAAAACCATTGAAAGAAGTGACCAACTTTATTTAACAAATCGAACCTAAGCTATCAAAACATTGCAAAAAGAAAGCTATTAAAGCGAAACATAGATGAAATTAATCCAAACTATCTAGGGTTACCAAAACTGACCTAACCTTTTGAGACAAAGCTAAATTAAAGTGAACAAAGTGGAAACAAGATGCGAACAATTTTTGATTACTCACTTCCAAACCAACCTATGCTGATACAAATGAACTGAACTCAACCTAGATAAAACCATCTGGTAGACATTGAATTTCTAACATAATCAAACACATTAATCCAAATCCCGTAAAACTGTGTCATGCAAAACTGTGGTAGAGTAAACTACACATTATCCAAAACTAACCTAGCCCAAGCCAAACAAACAACCATCAATGAAATCCATACCAACTAACCAAGTTTATTAGAAAAATAAAATCCCTTTACAAATTGAAACGAACCCAGCATACATAGATAAACTAAGAAATCAACTTAGCTCATTTAGAAAAAAAACTAGGAGTATACAAAGGAAAATAAAGCCTATAAACCTAAATCAATGTAAAAAATCCCATCTAAACAATAAAAATAACAATTAAAGCAAAAGGTTTGCATAATAAATTTAAGCTAAAAGAATAGAGATTATTACATCTCTAATATCACTATTCTAACTGATACAAACCAGTCATAACTTATACCACTTGTCGGATAATCTCACAATTCTAAGTTAAAAAAACCCAACTTATTTAAAGAAACTAGGAAATCAACTCAACCCCATCAAAAAATGAAACTAGACCTACTCAAATCAAAATAAAGCCGATAAACAAGCATCATTCCGAACAAACCGGTATAAACAACGTATAAAAAATCAGGGCGAAAACATAACATAATCAGAACAACCAACAGGATCCAAAGATATTAAAACCTTAAAGTCAATATTTAAACTTTGTCGAACCCATCATACCTAGAAAAACTAAATCCACACGCCAAGACTTATAAGTGCCAAACATAACCTATAGGAACAGATTCAAGTTAATCAGGTCTGGCCACATAAACATTCTTGTGTCGAACGAACTTGCCTAGACTTCTAAAAACCAAAAAAGAAGTTTCCGTCTTTCGAAGCCAATGTTATTGAAAGCACTCACAATTACTCAATCAAAAAATTAGTTGAACACACTAAGGGATAACACATTATTAGTTGCAAAATATAAAATGATATTACCCGCATCCTATTAAAAGTATCCTCCCAGAAGATTCCATTTCAACGAAGCACAAACAAAACCCAACATGGCCAACCCAAATTGGAAGTAACAAAACCATGCAAGGTTGGCTGAATCTGTCAGTCAGTGACGAATATAACAAAACCATTGAAAGAAGTGACCCACTTTATTTAACAAATCGAACCTAAGCTATCAAAACATTGCCAAAAGAAAGCTATTAAAGCGAAACATAGATGAAATTAATCCAAACTATCTAGGGTTATCGAAACTGACCTAACCTTTTGAGACAAAGCTAAATTAAAGTGAACAAAGTGGAAACAAGATGCGAACAATTTTTGATTACTCACTTCAAAACCAACCTATGCTGATACAAATGAACTGAACTCAAACTAGATAAAACCATCTGGTAGACATTGAATTTCTAACATAATCAAACTCATTAATCCAAATCCCGTAAAACTGTGTCATGCAAAACTGTGGTAGAGTAAACTACACATTATCCAAAACTAACCTAGCCCTAGCCAAACAAACAACCATCAATCAAATCCATACCAACTAACCAAGTTTATTAGAAAAATAAAATACCTTTACAAATTGAAACGAACCCAGCATACATAGATAAACTAAGAAATCAACTTAGCTCATTTAGAAAAAAAACTAGGAGTATACAAAGGAAAATAAATCCTATAAACCTAAATCAATGTAAAAAATCCCATCTAAACAATAAAAATAACAATTAAAGCAAAAGGTTTGCATAATAAATTTAAGCTAAAAGAATAGAGATTATTACATCTCTAATATCACTATTCTAACTGATACAAACCAGTCATAACTTATACAACTAGCCAGATAATCTCACAATTCTAAGTTAAAAAAACCCAACTTATTTAAAGAAACTAGGAAATCAACTCAACCCCATCAAAAAATGAAACCAGACCTACTCAAATCAAAATAAAGCCGATAAACAAGCATCATTCCGAACAAACCGGTATAAACAACGTATAAAAAATCAGGGCGATAACATGACATAATCACAACAGCCAACAGGATCCAAAGATATTAAAACCTTAAAGTCAATATTTAAACTTTGTCGAACCCATCATACCTAGAAAAACTAAATCCACACGCCAAGACTTATAAGTGCCAAACATAACCTATAGGAACAGATTCAAGTTAATCAGGTCTGGCCACATAAACATTCTTGTGTCGAACGAACTTGCCTAGACTTCTAAAAACCAAAAAAGAAGTTTCCGTCTTTCGAAGACAATGTTATTGAAAGCACTCACAATTACTCAGTCAAAAAATTAGTTGAACACACTAAGGGATAACACATTATTAGTTGCAAAATATAAAATGATATTACCCGCATCCTATTAAAAGTATCCTCCCAGAAGATTCCATTTCAACGAAGCACAAACAAAACCCAACATGGCCAACCCAAATTGGAAGTAACAAAACCATGCAAGGTTGGCTGAATCTGTCAGTCAGTGACGAATATAACAAAACCATTGAAAGAAGTGACCAACTTTATTTAACAAATCGAACCTAAGCTATCAAAACATTGCAAAAAGAAAGCTATTAAAGCGAAACATAGATGAAATTAATCCAAACTATCTAGGGTTACCAAAACTGACCTAACCTTTTGAGACAAAGCTAAATTAAAGTGAACAAAGTGGAAACAAGATGCGAACAATTTTTGATTACTCACTTCCAAACCAACCTATGCTGATACAAATGAACTGAACTCAACCTAGATAAAACCATCTGGTAGACATTGAATTTCTAACATAATCAAACACATTAATCCAAATCCCGTAAAACTGTGTCATGCAAAACTGTGGTAGAGTAAACTACACATTATCCAAAACTAACCTAGCCCAAGCCAAACAAACAACCATCAATGAAATCCATACCAACTAACCAAGTTTATTAGAAAAATAAAATCCCTTTACAAATTGAAACGAACCCAGCATACATAGATAAACTAAGAAATCAACTTAGCTCATTTAGAAAAAAAACTAGGATTATACAAAGGAAAATAAAGCCTATAAACCTAAATCAATGTAAAAAATCCCATCTAAACAATAAAAATAACAATTAAAGCAAAAGGTTTGCATAATAAATTTAAGCTAAAAGAATAGAGATTATTACATCTCTAATATCACTATTCTAACTGATACAAACCAGTCATAACTTATACCACAAGCCAGATAATCTCACAATTCTAAGTTAAAAAAACCCAACTTATTTAAAGAAACTAGGAAATCAACTCAACCCCATCAAAAAATGAAACTAGACCTACTCAAATTAAAATAAAGCCGATAAACAAGCATCATTCCGAACAAACCGGTATAAACAACGTATAAAAAATCAGGGCGAAAACATAACATAATCACAACAACCAACAGGATCCAAAGATATTAAAACCTTAAATTCAATATTTAAACTTTGTCGAACCCATCATACCTAGAAAAACTAAATCCACACGCCAAGACTTATAAGTGCCAAACATAACCTATAGGAACAGATTCAAGTTAATCAGGTCTGGCCACATAAACATTCTTGTGTCGAACGAACTTGCCTAGACTTCTAAAAACCAAAAAAGAAGTTTCCGTCTTTCGAAGCCAATGTTATTGAAAGCACTCACAATTACTCAATCAAAAAATTAGTTGAACACACTAAGGGATAACACATTATTAGTTGCAAAATATAAAATGATATTACCCTCATCCTATTAAAAGTATCCTCCCAGAAGATTCCATTTCAACGAAGCACAAACAAAACCCAACATGGCCAACCCAAATTGGAAGTAACAAAACCATGCAAGGTTGGCTGAATCTGTCAGTCAGTGACGAATATAACAAAACCATTGAAAGAAGTGACCTACTTTATTTAACAAATCGAACCTAAGCTATCAAAACATTGCCAAAAGAAAGCTATTAAAGCGAAACATAGATGAAATTAATCCAAACTATCTAGGGTTATCGAAACTGACCTAACCTTTTGAGACAAAGCTAAATTAAAGTGAACAAAGTGGAAACAAGATGCGAACAATTTTTGATTACTCACTTCAAAACCAACCTATGCTGATACAAATGAACTGAACTCAAACTAGATAAAACCATCTGGTAGACATTGAATTTCTAACATAATCAAACTCATTAATCCAAATCCCGTAAAACTGTGTCATGCAAAACTGTGGTAGAGTAAACTACACATTATCCAAAACTAACCTAGCCCTAGCCAAACAAACAACCATCAATCAAATCCATACCAACTAACCAAGTTTATTAGAAAAATAAAATCCCTTTACAAATTGAAACGAACCCAGCATACATAGATAAACTAAGAAATCAACTTAGCTCATTTAGAAAAAAAAATAGGAGTATACAAAGGAAAATAAAGCCTATAAACCTAAATCAATGTAAAAAATCCCATCTAAACAATAAAAATAACAATTAAAGCAAAAGGTTTGCATAATAAATTTAAGCTAAAAGAATAGAGATTATTACATCTCTAATATCACTATTCTAACTGATACAAACCAGTCATAACTTATACCACTAGCCGGATAATCTCACAATTCTAAGTTAAAAAAACCCAACTTATTTAAAGAAACTAGGAAATCAACTCAACCCCATCAAAAAATGAAACCAGACCTACTCAAATCAAAATAAAGCCGATAAACAAGCATCATTCCGAACAAACCGGTATAAACAACGTATAAAAAATCAGGGCGAAAACATGACATAATCACAACAACCAACAGGATCCAAAGATATTAAAACCTTAAAGTCAATATTTAAACTTTGTCGAACCCATCATACCTAGAAAAACTAAATCCACATGCCAAGACTTATAAGTGCCAAACATAACCTATAGGAACAGATTCAAGTTAATCAGGTCTGGCCACATAAACATTCTTGTGTCGAACGAACTTGCCTAGACTTCTAAAAACCAAAAAAGAAGTTTCCGTCTTTCGAAGCCAATGTTATTGAAAGCACTCACAATTACTCAATCAAAAAATTAGTTGAACACACTAAGGGATAACACATTATTAGTTGCAAAATATAAAATGATATTACCCGCATCCTATTAAAAGTATCCTCCCAGAAGATTCCATTTCAACGAAGCACAAACAAAACCCAACATGGCCAACCCAAATTGGAAGTAACAAAACCATGCAAGGTTGGCTGAATCTGTCAGTCAGTGACGAATATAACAAAACCATTGAAAGAAGTGACCCACTTTATTTAACAAATCGAACCTAAGCTATCAAAACATTGCAAAAAGAAAGCTATTAAAGCGAAACATAGATGAAATTAATCCAAACTATCTAGGGTTACCAAAACTGACCTAACCTTTTGAGACAAAGCTAAATTAAAGTGAACAAAGTGGAAACAAGATGCGAACAATTTTTGATTACTCACTTCCAAACCAACCTATGCTGATACAAATGAACTGAACTCAACCTAGATAAAACCATCTGGTAGACATTGAATTTCTAACATAATCAAACTCATTAATCCAAATCCCGTAAAACTGTGTCATGCAAAACTGTGGTAGAGTAAACTACACATTATCCAAAACTAACCTAGCCCAAGCCAAACAAACAACCATCAATCAAATCCATACCAACTAACCAAGTTTATTAGAAAAATAAAATCCCTTTACAAATTGAAACGAACCCAGAATACAAAGATAAACTAAGAAATCAACTTAGCTCATTTAGAAAAAAAACTAGGATTATACAAAGGAAAATAAAGCCTATAAACCTAAATCAATGTAAAAAATCCCATCTAAACAATAAAAATAACAATTAAAGCAAAAGGTTTGCATAATAAATTTAAGCTAAAAGAATAGAGATTATTACATCTCTAATATCACTATTCTAACTGATACAAACCAGTCATAACTTATACCACTAGCCGGATAATCTCACAATTCTAAGTTAAAAAAACCCAACTTATTTAAAGAAACTAGGAAATCAACTCAACCCCATCAAAAAATGAAACTAGACCTACTCAAATCAAAATAAAGCCGATAAACAAGCATCATTCCGAACAAACCGGTATAAACAACGTATAAAAAATCAGGGCGAAAACATGACATAATCACAACAACCAACAGGATCCAAAGATATTAAAACCTTAAAGTCAATATTTAAACTTTGTCGAACCCAACATACCTAGAAAAACTAAATCCACACGCCAAGACTTATAAGTGCCAAACATAACCTATAGGAACAGATTCAAGTTAATCAGGTCTGGCCACATAAACATTCTTGTGTCGAACGAACTTTCCTAGACATCTAAAAACCAAAAAAAAGTTTCCGTCTTTCGAAGCCAATGTTATTGAAAGCACTCACAATTACTCAATCAAAAAATTAGTTGAACACACTAAGGGATAACACATTATTAGTTGCAAAATATAAAATGATATTACCCGCATCCTATTAAAAGTATCCTCCCAGAAGATTCCATTTCAACGAAGCACAAACAAAACCCAACATGGCCAACCCAAATTGGAAGTAACAAAACCATGCAAGGTTGGCTGAATCTGTCAGTCAGTGACGAATATAACAAAACCATTGAAAGAAGTGACCCACTTTATTTAACAAATCGAACCTAAGCTATCAAAACATTGCAAAAAGAAAGCTATTAAAGCGAAACATAGATGAAATTAATCCAAACTATCTAGGGTTACCAAAACTGACCTAACCTTTTGAGACAAAGCTAAATTAAAGTGAACAAAGTGGAAACAAGATGCGAACAATTTTTGATTACTCACTTCCAAACCAACCTATGCTGATACAAATGAACTGAACTCAACCTAGATAAAACCATCTGGTAGACATTGAATTTCTAACATAATCAAACTCATTAATCCAAATCCCGTAAAACTGTGTCATGCAAAACTGTGGTAGAGTAAACTACACATTATCCAAAACTAACCTAGCCCTAGCCAAACAAACAACCATCCATCAAATCCATACCAACTAACCAAGTTTATTAGAAAAATAAAATCCCTTTACAAATTGAAACGAACCCAGCATACATAGATAAACTAAGAAATCAACTTAGCTCATTTAGAAAAAAAACTTGGAGTATACAAAGGAAAATAAAGCCTATAAACCTAAATCAATGTAAAAAATCCCATCTAAACAATAAAAATAACAATTAAAGCAAAAGGTTTGCATAATAAATTTAAGCTAAAAGAATAGAGATTATTACATCTCTAATATCACTATTCTAACTGATACAAACCAGTCATAACTTTTACCACTAGCCGGATAATCTCACAATTCTAAGTGAAAAAAACCCAACTTATTTAAAGAAACTAGGAAATCAACTCAACCCCATCAAAAAATGAAACTAGACCTACTCAAATCCAAATAAAGCCGATAAACAAGCATCATTCCGAACAAACCGGTATAAACAACGTATAAAAAATCAGGGCGAAAACATGACATAATCACAACAACCAACAGGATCCAAAGATATTAAAACCTTAAAGTCAATATTTAAACTTTGTCGAACCCATCATACCTAGAAAAACTAAATCCACACGCCAAGACTTATAAGTGCCAAACATAACCTATAGGAACAGATTCAAGTTAATCAGGTCTGGCCACATAAACATTCTTGTGTCGAACGAACTTGCCTAGACTTCTAAAAACCAAAAAAGAAGTTTCCGTCTTTCGAAGCCAATGTTATTGAAAGCACTCACAATTACTCAATCAAAAAATTAGTTGAACACACTAAGGGATAACACATTATTAGTTGCAAAATATAAAATGATATTACCCTCATCCTATTAAAAGTATCCTCCCAGAAGATTCCATTTCAACGATGCACAAACAAAACCCAACATGGCCAACCCAAATTGGAAGTAACAAAACCATGCAAGGTCGGCTGAATCATTCAGTCAGTGATGAATATAACAAAACCATTGAAAGAAGTGATCCACTTTATTTAACAAATCGAACCTAAGCTATCAAAACATTGCCAAAAGAAAGCCATTAAAGCGAAACATAGATAAAATTAATCCAAACTATCCAGGGTTATCGAAACTGACCTAACCTTTTGAGACAAAGCTAAGTTAAAGTGAACAAAACGGAAACAAGATGTGAACAATTTTTGATTACTCACTTCTAAATGAACCTATGCTGACACAAATGAACCGAACTCAACATAGATAAAACAATCTATAGACATTGAATTTTTAACATAATCAAACCCATTAATCCAAATCCCGTAAAACTGTGTCATGCAAAATTGTGGTAGAGTAAACTACACATTATCCAAAACTAACCTAGCCCTAGCCAAACAAACAACCATCAATCAAATCCATACCAACTAACCAAGTTTATTAGAAAAATAAAATCCCTTTACAAATTGAAACGAACCCAGCATACATAGATAAACTAAGAAATCAACTTAGCTCATTTAGAAAAAAAACTAGGAGTATACAAAGGAAAATAAAGCCTATAAACCTAAATCAATGTAAAAAATCCCATCTAAACAATAAAAATAACAATTAAAGCAAAAGGTTTGCATAATAAATTTAAGCTAAAAGAATAGAGATTATTACATCTCTAATATCACTATTCTAACTGATACAAACCAGTCATAACTTATACCACTAGCCGGATAATCTCACAATTCTAAGTTAAAAAAACCCAACTTATTTAAAGAAACTAGGAAATCAACTCAACCCCATCAAAAAATGAAACTAGACCTAATCAAATCAAAATAAAGCCGATAAACAAGCATCATTCCGAACAAACCGGTATAAACAACGTATAAAAAATCAGGGCGAAAACATGACATAATCACAACAACCAAAAGGATCCAAAGATATTAAAACCTTAAAGTCAATATTTAAACTTTGTCGAACCCATCATACCTAGAAAAACTAAATCCACACGCCAAGACTTATAAGTGCCCAACATAACCTATAGGAACAGATTCAAGTTAATCAGGTCTGGCCACATAAACATTCTTGTGTCGAACGAACTTGCCTAGACTTCTAAAAACCAAAAAAGAAGTTTCTGTCTTTCGAAGCCAATGTTATTGAAAGCACTCACAATTACTCAATCAAAAAATTAGTTGAACACACTAAGGGATAACACATTATTAGTTGCAAAATATAAAATGATATTACCCTCATCCTATTAAAAGTATCCTCCCAGAAGATTCCATTTCAACGAAGCACAAACAAAACCCAACATGGCCAACCCAAATTGGAAGTAACAAAACCATGCAAGGTTGGCTGAATCTGTGAGTCAGTGACGAATATAACAAAACCATTGAAAGAAGTGACCCACTTTATTTAACAAATCGAACCTAAGCTATCAAAACATTGCAAAAAGAAAGCTATTAAAGCGAAACATAGATGAAATTAATCCAAACTATCTAGGGTTACCAAAACTGACCTAACCTTTTGAGACAAAGCTAAGTTAAAGTGAACAAAGCGGAAACAAGATGTGAACAATTTTTGATTACTCACTTCTAAATGAACCTATGCTGACACAAATGAACCAAACTCAACCTAGATAAAACAATCTATAGACATTGAATTTCTAACATAATCAAACTCATTAATCCAAATCCCGTAAAACTGTGTCATGCAAAACTGTGGTAGAGTAAACTACACATTATCCAAAACTAACCTAGCCCTAGCCAAACAAACAACCATCAATCAAATCCATACCAACTAACCAAGTTTATTAGAAAAATTAAATCCCTTTACAAATTGAAACGAACCCAGCATACATAGATAAACTAAGAAATCAACTTAGCTCATTTAGAAAAAAAACTAGGAGTATACAAAGGAAAATAAAGCCTATAAACCTAAATCAATGTAAAAAATCCCATCTAAACAATAAAAATAACATTTAAAGCAACAGGTTTGCATAATAAATTTAAGCTAAAAGAATAGAGATTATTACATCTCTAATATCACTATTCTAACTGATACAAACCAGTCATAACTTATACCACTTGTCGGATAATCTCACAATTCTAAGTTAAAAAAACCCAACTTATTTAAAGAAACTAGGAAATCAACTCAACCCCATCAAAAAATGAAACCAGACCTACTCAAATCAAAATAAAGCCGATAAACAAGCATCATTCCGAACAAACCGGTATAAACAACGTATAAAAAATCAGGGCGAAAACATGACATAATCACAACAACCAACAGGATCCAAAGATATTAAAACCTTAAAGTCAATATTTAAACTTTGTCGAACCCATCATACCTAGAAAAACTAAATCCACACGCCAAGACTTATAAGTGCCAAACATAACCTATAGGAACAGATTCAAGTTAATCAGGTCTGGCCACATAAACATTCTTGTGTCGAACGAACTTGCCTAGACTTCTAAAAACCAAAAAAGAAGTTTCCGTCTTTCGAAGCCAATGTTATTGAAAGCACTCACAATTACTCAATCAAAAAATTAGTTGAACACACTAAGGGATAACACATTATTAGTTGCAAAATATAAAATGATATTACCCTCATCCTATTAAAAGTATCCTCCCAGAAGATTCCATTTCAACGAAGCACAAACAAAACCCAACATGGCCAACCCAAATTGGAAGTAACAAAACCTTGCAAGGTCGGCTGAATCTGTCAGTCAGTGACGAATATAACAAAACCATTGAAAGAAGTGATCCACTTTATTTAACAAATCGAACCTAAGCTATCAAAACATTGCCAAAAGAAAGCCATTAAAGCGAAACATAGATGAAATTAATCCAAACTATCTAGGGTTACCAAAACTGACCTAACCTTTTGAGACAAAGCTAAATTAAAGTGAACAAAGCGGAAACAAGATGCGAACAATTTTTGATTACTCACTTCCAAACCAACCTATGCTGATACAAATGAACCGAACTCAACCTAGATAAAACAATCTGGTAGACATTGAATTTCTAACATAATCAAACTCATTAATCCAAATCCCGTAAAACTGTGTCATGCAAAACTGTGGTAGAGTAAACTACACATTATCCAAAACTAACCTAGCCCTAGCCAAACAAACAACCATCAATCAAATCCATACCAACTAACCAAGTTTATTAGAAAAATAAAATACCTTTACAAATTGAAACGAACCCAGCATACATAGATAATCTAAGAAATCAACTTAGCTCATTTAGAAAAAAAACTAGGAGTATACAAAGGAAAATAAAGCCTATAAACCTAAATCAATGTAAAAAATCCCATCTAAACAATAAAAATAACAATTAAAGCAAAAGGTTTGCATAATAAATTTAAGCTAAAAGAATAGAGATTATTACATCTCTAATATCACTATTCTAACTGATACAAACCAGTCATAACTTATACCACTAGCCGGATTATCTCACAATTCTAAGTTAAAAAAACCCAACTTATTTAAAGAAACTAGGAAATCAACTCAACCCCATCAAAAAATGAAACTAGACCTACTCAAATCAAAATAAAGCCGATAAACAAGCATCATTCCGAACAAACCGGTATAAACAACGTATAAAAAATCAGGGCGAAAACATGACATAATCACAACAACCAACAGGATCCAAAGATATTAAAACCTTAAAGTCAATATTTAAACTTTGTCGAACCCATCATACCTAGAAAAACTAAATCCACACGCCAAGACTTATAAGTGCCAAACATAACCTATAGGAACAGATTCAAGTTAATCAGGTCTGGCCACATAAACATTCTTGTGTCGAACGAACTTGCCTAGACTTCTAAAAACCAAAAAAGAAGTTTCCGTCTTTCGAAGCCAATGTTATTGAAAGCACTCACAATTACTCAATCAAAAAATTAGTTGAACACACTAAGGGATAACACATTATTAGTTGCAAAATATAAAATGATATTACCCTCATCCTATTAAAAGTATCCTCCCAGAAGATTCTATTTCAACGAAGCACAAACAAAACCCAACATGGCCAACCCAAATTGGAAGTAACAAAACCATGCAAGGTCGGCTGAATCTGTCAGTCAGTGACGAATATAACAAAACCATTGAAAGAAGTGATCCACTTTATTTAACAAATCGAACCTAAGCTATCAAAACATTGCCAATAGAAAGCCATTAAAGCGAAACATAGATGAAATTAATCCAAACTATCCAGGGTTATCGAAACTGACCTAACCTTTTGAGACAAAGCTAAGTTAAAGTGAACAAAGCGGAAACAAGATGTGAACAATTTTTGATTACTCACTTCTAAATGAACCTATGCTGACACAAATGAACCGAACTCAACCTAGATAAAACAATCTATAGACATTGAATTTCTAACATAATCAAACCCATTAATCCAAATCCCGTAAAACTGTGTCATGCAAAACTGTGGTAGAGTAAACTACACATTATCCAAAACTAACCTAGCCCTAGCCAAACAAACAACCATCAATCAAATCCATACCAACTAACCAAGTTTATTAGAAAAATTAAATCCCTTTACAAATTGAAACGAACCCAGTATACATAGATAAACTAAGAAATCAACTTAGCTCATTTAGAAAAAAAACTAGGAGTATACAAAGGAAAATAAAGCCTATAAACCTAAATCAATGTAAAAAATCCCATCTAAACAATAAAAATAACAATTAAAGCAAAAGGTTTGCATAATAAATTTAAGCTAAAAGAATAGAGATTATTACATCTCTAATATCACTATTCTAACTGATACAAACCAGTCATAACTTATACCACTAGCCGGATAATCTCACAATTCTAAGTTAAAAAAACCCAACTTATTTAAAGAAACTAGGAAATCAACTCAACCCCATCAAAAAATGAAACTAGACCTACTCAAATCAAAATAAAGCCGATAAACAAGCATCATTCCGAACAAACCGGTATAAACAACGTATAAAAAATCAGGGCGAAAACATGACATAATCACAACAACCAACAGGATCCAAAGATATTAAAACCTTAAAGTCAATATTTAAACTTTGTCGAACCCATCATACCTAGAAAAACTAAATCCACACGCCAAGACTTATAAGTGCCAAACATAACCTATAGGAACAGATTCAAGTTAATCAGGTCTGGCCACATAAACATTCTTGTGTCGAACGAACTTGCCTAGACTTCTAAAAACCAAAAAAGAAGTTTCCGTCTTTCGAAGCCAATGTTATTGAAAGCACTCACAATTACTCAATCAAAAAATTAGTTGAACACACTAAGGGATAACACATTATTAGTTGCAAAATATAAAATGATATTACCCTCATCCTATTAAAAGTATCCTCCCAGAAGATTCCATTTCAACGATGCACAAACAAAACCCAACATGGCCAACCCAAATTGGAAGTAACAAAACCATGCAAGGTCGGCTGAATCTTTCAGTCAGTGACGAATATAACAAAACCATTGAAAGAAGTGATCCACTTTATTTAACAAATCGAACCTAAGCTATCAAAACATTGCCAAAAGAAAGCCATTAAAGCGAAACATAGATGAAATTAATCCAAACTATCCAGGGTTATCGAAACTGACCTAACCTTTTGAGACAAAGCTAAGTTAAAGTGAACAAAGCGGAAACAAGATGTGAACAATTTTTGATTACTCACTTCTAAATGAACCTATGCTGACACAAATGAACCGAACTCAACATAGATAAAACAATCTATAGACATTGAATTTTTAACATAATCAAACCCATTAATCCAAATCCCGTAAAACTGTGTCATGCAAAATTGTGGTAGAGTAAACTACACATTATCCAAAACTAACCTAGCCCTAGCCAAACAAACAACCATCAATCAAATCCATACCAACTAACCAAGTTTATTAGAAAAATAAAATCCCTTTACAAATTGAAACGAACCCAGCATACATAGATAAACTAAGAAATCAACTTAGCTCATTTAGAAAAAAAACTAGGAGTATACAAAGGAAAATAAAGCCTATAAACCTAAATCAATGTAAAAAATCCCATCTAAACAATAAAAATAACAATTAAAGCAAAAGGTTTGCATAATAAATTTAAGCTAAAAGAATAGAGATTATTACATCTCTAATATCACTATTCTAACTGATACAAACCAGTCATAACTTATACCACTATCCGGATAATCTCACAATTCTAAGTTAAAAAAACCCAACTTATTTAAAGAAACTAGGAAATCAACTCAACCCCATCAAAAAATGAAACTAGACCTAATCAAATCAAAATAAAGCCGATAAACAAGCATCATTCCGAACAAACCGGTATAAACAACGTATAAAAAATCAGGGCGAAAACATGACATAATCACAACAACCAAAAGGATCCAAAGATATTAAAACCTTAAAGTCAATATTTAAACTTTGTCGAACCCATCATACCTAGAAAAACTAAATCCACACGCCAAGACTTATAAGTGCCAAACATAACCTATAGGAACAGATTCAAGTTAATCAGGTCTGGCCACATAAACATTCTTGTGTCGAACGAACTTGCCTAGACTTCTAAAAACCAAAAAAGAAGTTTCCGTCTTTCGAAGCCAATGTTATTGAAAGCACTCACAATTACTCAATCAAAAAATTAGTTGAACACACTAAGGGATAACACATTATTAGTTGCAAAATATAAAATGATATTACCCTCATCCTATTAAAAGTATCCTCCCAGAAGATTCCATTTCAACGAAGCACAAACAAAACCCAACATGGCCAACCCAAATTGGAAGTAACAAAACCATGCAAGGTTGGCTGAATCTGTGAGTCAGTGACGAATATAACAAAACCATTGAAAGAAGTGACCCACTTTATTTAACAAATCGAACCTAAGCTATCAAAACATTGCAAAAAGAAAGCTATTAAAGCGAAACATAGATGAAATTAATCCAAACTATCTAGGGTTACCAAAACTGACCTAACCTTTTGAGACAAAGCTAAGTTAAAGTGAACAAAGCGGAAACAAGATGTGAACAATTTTTGATTACTCACTTCTAAATGAACCAATGCTGACACAAATGAACCAAACTCAACCTAGATAAAACAATCTATAGACATTGAATTTCTAACATAATCAAACTCATTAATCCAAATCCCGTAAAACTGTGTCATGCAAAACTGTGGTAGAGTAAACTACACATTATCCAAAACTAACCTAGCCCTAGCCAAACAAACAACCATCAATCAAATCCATACCAACTAACCAAGTTTATTAGAAAAATTAAATCCCTTTACAAATTGAAACGAACCCAGCATACATAGATAAACTAAGAAATCAACTTAGCTCATTTAGAAAAAAAACTAGGAGTATACAAAGGAAAATAAAGCCTATAAACCTAAATCAATGTAAAAAATCCCATCTAAACAATAAAAATAACAATTAAAGCAACAGGTTTGCATAATAAATTTAAGCTAAAAGAATAGAGATTATTACATCTCTAATATCACTATTCTAACTGATACAAACCAGTCATAACTTATACCACTTGTCGGATAATCTCACAATTCTAAGTTAAAAAAACCCAACTTATTTAAAGAAACTAGGAAATCAACTCAACCCCATCAAAAAATGAAACCAGACCTACTCAAATCAAAATAAAGCCGATAAACAAGCATCATTCCGAACAAACCGGTATAAACAACGTATAAAAAATCAGGGCGAAAACATGACATAATCACAACAACCAACAGGATCCAAAGATATTAAAACCTTAAAGTCAATATTTAAACTTTGTCGAACCCATCATACCTAGAAAAACTAAATCCACACGCCAAGACTTATAAGTGCCAAACATAACCTATAGGAACAGATTCAAGTTAATCAGGTCTGGCCACATAAACATTCTTGTGTCGAACGAACTTGCCTAGACTTCTAAAAACCAAAAAAGAAGTTTCCGTCTTTCGAAGCCAATGTTATTGAAAGCACTCACAATTACTCAATCAAAAAATTAGTTGAACACACTAAGGGATAACACATTATTAGTTGCAAAATATAAAATGATATTACCCTCATCCTATTAAAAGTATCCTCCCAGAAGATTCCATTTCAACGAATCACAAACAAAACCCAACATGGCCAACCCAAATTGGAAGTAACAAAACCTTGCAAGGTCGGCTGAATCTGTCAGTCAGTGACGAATATAACAAAACCATTGAAAGAAGTGATCCACTTTATTTAACAAATCGAACCTAAGCTATCAAAACATTGCCAAAAGAAAGCCATTAAAGCGAAACATAGATGAAATTAATCCAAACTATCTAGGGTTACCAAAACTGACCTAACCTTTTGAGACAAAGCTAAATTAAAGTGAACAAAGTGGAAACAAGATGCGAACAATTTTTGATTACTCACTTCCAAACCAACCTATGCTGATACAAATGAACTGAACTCAACCTAGATAAAACCATCTGGTAGACATTGAATTTCTAACATAATCAAACTCATTAATCCAAATCCCGTAAAACTGTGTCATGCAAAACTGTGGTAGAGTAAACTACACATTATCCAAAACTAACCTAGCCCTAGCCAAACAAACAACCATCAATCAAATCCATACCAACTAACCAAGTTTATTAGAAAAATAAAATACCTTTACAAATTGAAACGAACCCAGCATACATAGATAATCTAAGAAATCAACTTAGCTCATTTAGAAAAAAAACTAGGAGTATACAAAGGAAAATAAAGCCTATAAACCTAAATCAATGTAAAAAATCCCATTTAAACAATAAAAATAACAATTAAAGCAAAAGGTTTGCATAATAAATTTAAGCTAAAAGAATAGAGATTATTACATCTCTAATATCACTATTCTAACTGATACAAACCAGTCATAACTTATACCACTAGCCGGATTATCTCACAATTCTAAGTTAAAAAAACCCAACTTATTTAAAGAAACTAGGAAATCAACTCAACCCCATCAAAAAATGAAACTAGACCTACTCAAATCAAAATAAAGCCGATAAACAAGCATCATTCCGAACAAACCGGTATAAACAACGTATAAAAAATCAGGGCGAAAACATGACATAATCACAACAACCAACAGGATCCAAAGATATTAAAACCTTAAAGTCAATATTTAAACTTTGTCGAACCCATCATACCTAGAAAAACTAAATCCACACGCCAAGACTTATAAGTGCCAAACATAACCTATAGGAACAGATTCAAGTTAATCAGGTCTGGCCACAAAAACATTCTTGTGTCGAACGAACTTGCCTAGACTTCTAAAAACCAAAAAAGAAGTTTCCGTCTTTCGAAGCCAATGTTATTGAAAGCACTCACAATTACTCAATCAAAAAATTAGTTGAACACACTAAGGGATAACACATTATTAGTTGCAAAATATAAAATGATATTACCCTCATCCTATTAAAAGTATCCTCCCAGAAGATTCTATTTCAACGAAGCACAAACAAAACCCAACATGGCCAACCCAAATTGGAAGTAACAAAACCATGCAAGGTCGGCTGAATCTGTCAGTCAGTGACGAATATAACAAAACCATTGAAAGAAGTGATCCACTTTATTTAACAAATCGAACCTAAGCTATCAAAACATTGCCAATAGAAAGCCATTAAAGCAAAACATAGATGAAATTAATCCAAACTATCCAGGGTTATCGAAACTGACCTAACCTTTTGAGACAAAGCTAAGTTAAAGTGAACAAAGCGGAAACAAGATGTGAACAATTTTTGATTACTCACTTCTAAATGAACCTATGCTGACACAAATGAACCGAACTCAACCTAGATAAAACAATCTATAGACATTGAATTTCTAACATAATCAAACCCATTAATCCAAATCCCGTAAAACTGTGTCATGCAAAACTATGGTAGAGTAAACTACACATTATCCAAAACTAACCTAGCCCTAGCCAAACAAACAACCATCAATCAAATCCATACCAACTAACCAAGTTTATTAGAAAAATTAAATCCCTTTACAAATTGAAACGAACCCAGTATACATAGATAAACTAAGAAATCAACTTAGCTCATTTAGAAAAAAAACTAGGAGTATACAAAGGAAAATAAAGCCTATAAACCTAAATCAATGTAAAAAATCCCATCTAAACAATAAAAATAACAATTAAAGCAAAAGGTTTGCATAATAAATTTAAGCTAAAAGAATAGAGATTATTACATCTCTAATATCACTATTCTAACTGATACAAACCAGTCATAACTTATACCACTAGCCGGATAATCTCACAATTCTAAGTTAAAAAAACCCAACTTATTTAAAGAAACTAGGAAATCAACTCAACCCCATCAAAAAATGAAACTAGACCTACTCAAATCAAAATAAAGCCGATAAACAAGCATCATTCCGAACAAACCGGTATAAACAACGTATAAAAAATCAGGGCGAAAACATGACATAATCACAACAACCAACAGGATCCAAAGATATTAAAACCTTAAAGTCAATATTTAAACTTTGTCGAACCCATCATACCTAGAAAAACTAAATCCACACGCCAAGACTTATAAGTGCCAAACATAACCTATAGGAACAGATTCAAGTTAATCAGGTCTGGCCACATAAACATTCTTGTGTCGAACGAACTTTCCTAGACATCTAAAAACCAAAAAAAAGTTTCCGTCTTTCGAAGCCAATGTTATTGAAAGCACTCACAATTACTCAATCAAAAAATTAGTTGAACACACTAAGGGATAACACATTATTAGTTGCAAAATATAAAATGATATTACCCGCATCCTATTAAAAGTATCCTCCCAGAAGATTCCATTTCAACGAAGCACAAACAAAACCCAACATGGCCAACCCAAATTGGAAGTAACAAAACCATGCAAGGTTGGCTGAATCTGTCAGTCAGTGACGAATATAACAAAACCATTGAAAGAAGTGACCCACTTTATTTAACAAATCGAACCTAAGCTATCAAAACATTGCAAAAAGAAAGCTATTAAAGCGAAACATAGATGAAATTAATCCAAACTATCTAGGGTTACCAAAACTGACCTAACCTTTTGAGACAAAGCTAAATTAAAGTGAACAAAGTGGAAACAAGATGCGAACAATTTTTGATTACTCACTTCCAAACCAACCTATGCTGATACAAATGAACTGAACTCAACCTAGATAAAACCATCTGGTAGACATTGAATTTCTAACATAATCAAACTCATTAATCCAAATCCCGTAAAACTGTGTCATGCAAAACTGTGGTAGAGTAAACTACACATTATCCAAAACTAACCTAGCCCTAGCCAAACAAACAACCATCAATCAAATCCATACCAACTAACCAAGTTTATTAGAAAAATAAAATCCCCTTACAAATTGAAACGAACCCAGCATACATAGATAAACTAAGAAATCAACTTAGCTCATTTAGAAAAAAAACTTGGAGTATACAAAGGAAAATAAAGCCTATAAACCTAAATCAATGTAAAAAATCCCATCTAAACAATAAAAATAACAATTAAAGCAAAAGGTTTGCATAATAAATTTAAGCTAAAAGAATAGAGATTATTACATCTCTAATATCACTATTCTAACTGATACAAACCAGTCATAACTTTTACCACTAGCCGGATAATCTCACAATTCTAAGTTAAAAAAACCCAACTTATTTAAAGAAACTAGGAAATCAACTCAACCCCATCAAAAAATGAAACTAGACCTACTCAAATCAAAATAAAGCCGATAAACAAGCATCATTCCGAACAAACCGGTATAAACAACGTATAAAAAATCAGGGCGAAAACATGACATAATCACAACAACCAACAGGATCCAAAGATATTAAAACCTTAAAGTCAATATTTAAACTTTGTCGAACCCATCATACCTAGAAAAACTAAATCCACACGCCAAGACTTATAAGTGCCAAACATAACCTATAGGAACAGATTCAAGTTAATCAGGTCTGGCCACATAAACATTCTTGTGTCGAACGAACTTGCCTAGACTTCTAAAAACCAAAAAAGAAGTTTCCGTCTTTCGAAGCCAATGTTATTGAAAGCACTCACAATTACTCAATCAAAAAATTAGTTGAACACACTAAGGGATAACACATTATTAGTTGCAAAATATAAAATGATATTACCCTCATCCTATTAAAAGTATCCTCCCAGAAGATTCCATTTCAACGAAGCACAAACAAAACCCAACATGGCCAACCCAAATTGGAAGTAACAAAACCTTGCAAGGTCGGCTGAATCTGTCAGTCAGTGACGAATATAACAAAACCATTGAAAGAAGTGATCCACTTTATTTAACAAATCGAACCTAAGCTATCAAAACATTGCCAAAAGAAAGCCATTAAAGCGAAACATAGATGAAATTAATCCAAACTATCTAGGGTTACCAAAACTGACCTAACCTTTTGAGACAAAGCTAAATTAAAGTGAACAAAGTGGAAACAAGATGCGAACAATTTTTGATTACTCACTTCCAAACCAACCTATGCTGATACAAATGAACTGAACTCAACCTAGATAAAACCATCTGGTAGACATTGAATTTCTAACATAATCAAACTCATTAATCCAAATCCCGTAAAACTGTGTCATGCAAAACTGTGGTAGAGCAAACTACACATTATCCAAAACTAACCTAGCCCTAGCCAAACAAACAACCATCAATCAAATCCATACCAACTAACCAAGTTTATTAGAAAAATAAAATACCTTTACAAATTGAAACGAACCCAGCATACATAGATAAACTAAGAAATCAACTTAGCTCATTTAGAAAAAAAACTAGGAGTATACAAAGGAAAATAAATCCTATAAACCTAAATCAATGTAAAAAATCCCATCTAAACAATAAAAATAACAATTAAAGCAAAAGGTTTGCATAATAAATTTAAGCTAAAAGAATAGAGATTATTACATCTCTAATATCACTATTCTAACTGATACAAACCAGTCATAACTTATACAACTAGCCAGATAATCTCACAATTCTAAGTTAAAAAAACCCAACTTATTTAAAGAAACTAGGAAATCAACTCAACCCCATCAAAAAATGAAACCAGACCTACTCAAATCAAAATAAAGCCGATAAACAAGCATCATTCCGAACAAACCGGTATAAACAACGTATAAAAAATCAGGGCGAAAACATGACATAATCACAACAGCCAACAGGATCCAAAGATATTAAAACCTTAAAGTCAATATTTAAACTTTGTCGAACCCATCATACCTAGAAAAACTAAATCCACACGCCAAGACTTATAAGTGCCAAACATAACCTATAGGAACAGATTCAAGTTAATCAGGTCTGGCCACATAAACATTCTTGTGTCGAACGAACTTGCCTTGACTTCTAAAAACCAAAAAAGAAGTTTCCGTCTTTCGAAGACAATGTTATTGAAAGCACTCACAATTACTCAGTCAAAAAATTAGTTGAACACACTAAGGGATAACACATTATTAGTTGCAAAATATAAAATGATATTACCCGCATCCTATTAAAAGTATCCTCCCAGAAGATTCCATTTCAACGAAGCACAAACAAAACCCAACATGGCCAACCCAAATTGGAAGTAACAAAACCATGCAAGGTTGGCTGAATCTGTCAGTCAGTGACGAATATAACAAAACCATTGAAAGAAGTGACCAACTTTATTTAACAAATCGAACCAAAGCTATCAAAACATTGCAAAAAGAAAGCTATTAAAGCGAAACATAGATGAAATTAATCCAAACTATCTAGGGTTACCAAAACTGACCTAACCTTTTGAGACAAAGCTAAATTAAAGTGAACAAAGTGGAAACAAGATGCGAACAATTTTTGATTACTCACTTCCAAACCAACCTATGCTGATACAAATGAACTGAACTCAACCTAGATAAAACCATCTGGTAGACATTGAATTTCTAACATAATCAAACTCATTAATCCAAATCCCGTAAAACTGTGTCATGCAAAACTATGGTAGAGTAAACTACACATTATCCAAAACTAACCTAGCCCTAGCCAAACAAACAACCATCAATCAAATCCATACCAACTAACCAAGTTTATTAGAAAAATAAAATCCCTTTACAAATTGAAACGAACCCAGCATACATAGATAAACTAAGAAATCAACTTAGCTCATTTAGAAAAAAACTAGGAGTATACAAAGGAAAATAAAGCCTATAAACCTAAATCAATGTAAAAAATCCCATCTAAACAATAAAAATAACAATTAAAGCAAAAGGTTTGCATAATAAATTTAAGCTAAACGTATAGAGATTATTACATCTCTAATATCACTATTCTAACTGATACAAACCAGTCATAACTTATACCACTAGCCGGATAATCTCACAATTCTAAGTTAAAAAAACCCAACTTATTTAAAGAAACTAGGAAATCAACTCAACCCCATCAAAAAATGAAACTAGACCTACTCAAATCAAAATAAAGCCGATAAACAAGCATCATTCCGAACAAACCGGTATAAACAACGTATAAAAAATCAGGGCGAAAAAATGACATAATCACAACAACCAACAGGATCCAAAGATATTAAAACCTTAAAGTCAATATTTAAACTTTGTCGAACCCATCATACCTAGAAAAACTAAATCCACACGCCAAGACTTATAAGTGCCAAACATAACCTATAGGAACAGATTCAAGTTAATCAGGTCTGGCCACATAAACATTCTTGTGTCGAACGAACTTGCCTAGACTTCTAAAAACCAAAATATAAGTTTCCGTCTTTCGAAGCCAATGTTATTGAAAGCACTCACAATTACTCAATCAAAAAATTAGTTGAACACACTAAGGGATAACACATTATTAGTGGAAAAATATAAAATGATATTACCCGCATCCTATTAAAAGTATCCTCCCAGAAGATTCCATTTCAACGAAGCACAAACAAAACCCAACATGGCCAACCCAAATAGGAAGTAACAAAACCATGCAAGGTTGGCTGAATCTGTCAGTCAGTGACGAATATAACAAAACCATTGAAAGAAGTGATCCACTTTATTTAACAAATCGAACCTAAGCTATCAAAACATTGCCAAAAGAAAGCCATTAAAGCGAAACATCGATGAAATTAATCCAAACTATCCAGGGTTATCGAAACTGACCTAACCTTTTGAGATAAAGCTAAGTTAAAGTGAACAAAGCGGAAACAAGATGTGAACAATTTTTGATTACTCACTACTAAATGAACCTATGCTGACACAAATGAACCGAACTCAACCTAGATAAAACAATCTATAGACATTGAATTTCTAACATAATCAAACCCATTAATCCAAATCCCGTAAAACTGTGTCGTGCAAAACTGTGGTAGAGTAAACTACACATTATCCAAAACTAACCTAGCCCTAGCCAAACAAACAACCATCAATCAAATCCATACCAACTAACCAAGTTTATTAGAAAAATTAAATCCCTTTACAAATTGAAACGAACCCAGCATACATAGATAAACTAAGAAATCAACTTAGCTCATTTAGAAAAAAAACTAGGAGTATACAAAGGAAAATAAAGCCTATAAACCTAAATCAATGTAAAAAATCCCATCTAAACAATAAAAATAACAATTAAAGCAAAAGGTTTGCATAATAAATTTAAGCTAAAAGAATAGAGATTATTACATCTCTAATATCACTATTCTAACTGATACAAACCAGTCATAACTTATACCACTAGCCGGATAATCTCACAATTCTAAGTTAAAAAAACCCAACTTATTTAAAGAAACTAGGAAATCAACTCAACCCCATCAAAAAATGAAACTAGACCTACTCAAATCAAAATAAAGCCGATAAACAAGCATCATTCCGAACAAACCGGTATAAACAACGTATAAAAAATCAGGGTGAAAAAATGACATAATCACAACAACCAACAGGATCCAAAGATATTAAAACCTTAAAGTCAATATTTAAACTTTGTCGAACCCATCATACCTAGAAAAACTAAATCCACACGCCAAGACTTATAAGTGCCAAACATAACATATAGGAACAGATTCAAGTTAATCAGGTCTGGCCACATAAACATTCTTGTGTCGAACGAACTTGCCTAGACTTCTAAAAACCAAAAAAGAAGTTTCCGTCTTTCGAAGCCAATGTTATTGAATGCACTCACAATTACTCAATCAAAAAATTAGTTGAACACACTAAGGGATAACACATTATTAGTTGCAAAATATAAAATGATATTACCCTCATCCTATTAAAAGTATCCTCCCAGAAGATTCCATTTCAACGAAGCACAAACAAAACCCAACATGGCCAACCCAAATTGGAAGTAACAAAACCTTGCATGGTCGGCTGAATCTGTCAGTCAGTGACGAATATAACAAAACCATTGAAAGAAGTGATCCACTTTATTTAACAAATCGAACCTAAGCTATCAAAACATTGCCAAAAGAAAGCCATTAAAGCGAAACATAGATGAAATTAATCCAAACTATCTAGGGTTACCAAAACTGACCTAACCTTTTGAGACAAAGCTAAATTAAAGTGAACAAAGTGGAAACAAGATGCGAACAATTTTTGATTACTCACTTCCAAACCAACCTATGCTGATACAAATGAACTGAACTCAACCTAGATAAAACCATCTGGTAGACATTGAATTTCTAACATAATCAAACTCATTAATCCAAATCCCGTAAAACTGTGTCATGCAAAACTGTGGTAGAGCAAACTACACATTATCCAAAACTAACGTAGCCCTAGCCAAACAAACAACCATCAATCAAATCCATACCAACTAACCAAGTTTATTAGAAAAATAAAATACCTTTACAAATTGAAACGAACCCAGCATACATAGATAAACTAAGAAATCAACTTAGCTCATTTAGAAAAAAAACTAGGAGTATACAAAGGAAAATAAAGCCTATAAACCTAAATCAATGTAAAAAATCCCATCTAAACAATAAAAATAACAATTAAAGCAAAAGGTTTGCATAATAAATTTAAGCTAAAAGAATAGAGATTATTACATCTCTAATATCACTATTCTAACTGATACAAACCAGTCATAACTTATACCACTAGCCGGATAATCTCACAATTCTAAGTTAAAAAAACCCAACTTATTTAAAGAAACTAGGAAATCAACTCAACCCCATCAAAAAATGAAACTAGACCTACTCAAATCAAAATAAAGCCGATAAACAAGCATCATTCCGAACAAACCGGTATAAACAACGTATAAAAAATCAGGGCGAAAACATGACATAATCACAACAACCAACAGGATCCAAAGATATTAAAACCTTAAAGTCAATATTTAAACTTTGTCGAACCCATCATACCTAGAAAAACTAAATCCACACGCCAAGACTTATAAGTGCCAAACATAACCTATAGGAACAGATTCAAGTTAATCAGGTCTGGCCACAAAAACATTCTTGTGTCGAACGAACTTGCCTAGACTTCTAAAAACCAAAAAAGAAGTTTCCGTCTTTCGAAGCCAATGTTATTGAAAGCACTCACAATTACTCAATCAAAAAATTAGTTGAACACACTAAGGGATAACACATTATTAGTTGCAAAATATAAAATGATATGACCCTCATCCTATTAAAAGTATCCTCCCAGAAGATTCTATTTCAACGAAGCACAAACAAAACCCAACATGGCCAACCCAAATTGGAAGTAACAAAACCATGCAAGGTCGGCTGAATCTGTCAGTCAGTGACGAATATAACAAAACCATTGAAAGAAGTGATCCACTTTATTTAACAAATCGAACCTAAGCTATCAAAACATTGCCAATAGAAAGCCATTAAAGCAAAACATAGATGAAATTAATCCAAACTATCCAGGGTTATCGAAACTGACCTAACCTTTTGAGACAAAGCTAAGTTAAAGTGAACAAAGCGGAAACAAGATGTGAACAATTTTTGATTACTCACTTCTAAATGAACCTATGCTGACACAAATGAACCGAACTCAACCTAGATAAAACAATCTATAGACATTGAATTTCTAACATAATCAAACCCATTAATCCAAATCCCGTAAAACTGTGTCATGCAAAACTGTGGTAGAGTAAACTACACATTATCCAAAACGAACCTAGCCCTAGCCAAACAAACAACCATCAATCAAATCCATACCAACTAACCAAGTTTATTAGAAAAATTAAATCCCTTTACAAATTGAAACGAACCCAGTATACATAGATAAACTAAGAAATCAACTTAGCTCATTTAGAAAAAAAACTAGGAGTATACAAAGGAAAATAAAGCCTATAAACCTAAATCAATGTAAAAAATCCCATCTAAACAATAAAAATAACAATTAAAGCAAAAGGTTTGCATAATAAATTTAAGTTAAAAGAATAGAGATTATTACATCTCTAATATCACTATTCTAACTGATACAAACCAGTCATAACTTATACCACTAGCCGGATAATCTCACAATTCTAAGTTAAAAAAACCCAACTTATTTAAAGAAACTAGGAAATCAACTCAACCCCATCAAAAAATGAAACTAGACCTACTCAAATCAAAATAAAGCCGATAAACAAGCATCATTCCGAACAAACCGGTATAAACAACGTATAAAAAATCAGGGCGAAAACATGACATAATCACAACAACCAACAGGATCCAAAGATATTAAAACCTTAAAGTCAATATTTAAACTTTGTCGAACCCATCATACCTAGAAAAACTTAATCCACACGCCAAGACTTATAAGTGCCAAACATAACCTATAGGAACAGATTCAAGTTGATCAGGTCTGGCCACATAAACATTCTTGTGTCGAACGAACTTGCCTAGACTTCTAAAAACCAAAAAAGAAGTTTCCGTCTTTCGAAGCCAATGTTATTGAAAGCACTCACAATTACTCAATCAAAAAATTAGTTGAACACACTAAGAGATAACACATTATTAGTTGCAAAATATAAAATGATATTACCCGCATCCTAATAAAAGTATCCTCCCAGAAGATTCCATTTCAACGAAGCACAAACAAAACCCAACATGGCCAACCCAAATTGGAAGTAACAAAACCATGCAAGGTTGGCTGAATCTGTCAGTCAGTGACGAATATAACAAAACCATTGAAAGAAGTGACCCACTTTATTTAACAAATCGAACCTAAGCTATCAAAACATTGCAAAAAGAAAGCTATTAAAGCGAAACATAGATGAACTTAATCCAAACTATCTAGGGTTACCAAAACTGACCTAACCTTTTGAGACAAAGCTAAATTAAAGTGAACAAAGTGGAAACTAGATGCGAACAATTTTTGATTACTCACTTCCAAACCAACCTATGCTGATACAAATGAACTGAACTCAACCTAGATAAAACCATCTGGTAGACATTGAATTTCTAACATAATCAAACTCATTAATCCAAATCCCGTAAAACTGTGTCATGCAAAACTGTGGTAGAGTGAACTACACATTATCCAAAACTAACCTAGCCCTAGCCAAACAAACAACCATCAATCAAATCCATACCAACTAACCAAGTTTATTAGAAAAATAAAATCCCTTTACAAATTGAAACGAACCCAGCATACATAGATAAACTAAGAAATCAACTTAGCTCATTTAGAAAAAAAACTAGGAGTATACAAAGGAAAATAAAGCCTATAAACCTAAATCAATGTAAAAAATCCCATCTAAACAATAAAAATAACAATTAAAGCAAAAGGTTTGCATAATAAATTTAAGCTAAAAGAATAGAGATTATTACATCTCTAATATCACTATTCTAACTGATACAAACCAGTCATAACTTATACCACTATCCGGATAATCTCACAATTCTAAGTTAAAAAAACCCAACTTATTTAAAGAAACTAGGAAATCAACTCAACCCCATCAAAAAATGAAACTAGACCTACTCAAATCAAAATAAAGCCGATAAACAAGCATCATTCCGAACAAACCGGTATAAACAACGTATAAAAAATCAGGGCGAAAACATGACATAATCACAACAACCAACAGGATCCAAAGATATTAAAACCTTAAAGTCAATTTTTAAACTTTGTCGAACCCATCATACCTAGAAAAACTAAATCCACATGCCAAGACTTATAAGTGCCAAACATAACCTATAGGAACAGATTCAAGTTAATCAGGTCTGGCCACATAAACATTCTTGTGTCGAACGAACTTGCCTAGACTTCTAAAAACCAAAAAAGAAGTTTCCGTCTTTCGAAGCCAATGTTATTGAAAGCACTCACAATTACTCAATCAAAAAATTAGTTGAACACACTAAGGGATAACACATTATTAGTTGCAAAATATAAAATGATATTACCCTCATCCTATTAAAAGTATCCTCCCAGAAGATTCCATTTCAACGAAGCACAAACAAAACCCAACATGGCCAACCCAAATTGGAAGTAACAAAACCATGCAAGGTCGGCTGAATCTGTCAGTCAGTGACGAATATAACAAAACCATTGAAAGAAGTGATCCACTTTATTTAACAAATCGAACCTAAGCTATCAAAACATTGCCAAAAGAAAGCCATTAAAGCGAAACATAGATGAAATTAATCCAAACTATCCAGGGTTATCGAAACTGACCTAACCTTTTGAGACAAAGCTAAGTTAAAGTGAACAAAGCGGAAACAAGATGTGAACAATTTTTGATTACTCACTACTAAATGAACCTATGCAGACACAAATGAACCGAACTCAACCTAGATAAAACAATCTATAGACATTGAATTTCTTACATAATCAAACCCATTAATCCAAATCCCGTAAAACTGTGTCATGCAAAACTGTGGTAGAGTAAACTACACATTATCCAAAACTAACCTAGCCCTAGCCAAACAAACAACCATCAATCAAATCCATACCAACTAACCAAGTTTATTAGAAAAATAAAATCCCTTTACAAATTGAAACGAACCCAGCATACATAGATAAACTAAGAAATCAACTTAGCTCATTTAGAAAAAAGACTAGGAGTATACAAAGGAAAATAAAGCCTATAAACCTAAATCAATGTAAAAATTCCCATCTAAACAATAAAAATAACAATTAAAGCAAAAGGTTTGCATAATAAATTTAAGCTAAAAGAATAGAGATTATTACATCTCTAATATCACTATTCTAACTGATACAAACCCGTCATAACTTATACCACTAGCCGGATAATCTCACAATTCTAAGTTAAAAAAACCCAACTTATTTAAAGCTACTAGGAAATCAACTCAACCCCATCAAAAAATGAAACTAGACCTACTCAAATCAAAATAAAGCCGATAAACAAGCATCATTCCGAACAAACCGGTATAAACAACGTATAAAAAATCAGGGCGAAAACATGACATAATCACAACAACCAACAGGATCCAAAGATATTAAAACCTTAAAGTCAATATTTAAACTTTGTCGAACCCATCATACCTAGAAAAACTAAATCCACACGCCAAGACTTATAAGTGCCAAACATAACCTATAGGAACAGATTCAAGTTAATCAGGTCTGGCCACATAAACATTCTTGTGTCGAACGAACTTGCCTAGACTTCTAAAAACCAAAAAAGAAGTTTCCGTCTTTCGAAGCCAATGTTATTGAAAGCACTCACAATTACTCAATCAAAAAATTAGTTGAACACACTAAGGGATAACACATTATTAGTTGCAAAATATAAAATGATATTACCCTCATCCTATTAAAAGTATCCTCCCAGAAGATTCCATTTCAACGAAGCACAAACAAAACCCAACATGGCCAACCCAAATTGGAAGTAACAAAACCATGCAAGGTCGGCCGAATCTGTCAGTCAGTGACGAATATAACAAAACCATTGAAAGAAGTGATCCACTTTATTTAACAAATCGAACCTAAGCTATCAAAACATTGCCAAAAGAAATCCCTTAAAGCGAAACATAGATGAAATTAATCCAAACTATCTAGGGTTATCGAAACTGACCTAACCTTTTGAGACAAAGCTAAGTTAAAGTGAACAAAGCGGAAACAAGATGTGAACAATTTTTGATTACTCACTACTAAATGAAATTATGCTGACACAAATGAACCGAACTCAACCTAGATAAAACAATCTATAGACATTGAATTTCTAACATAATCAAACCCATTAATCCAAATCCCGTAAAACTGTGTCATGCAAAACTGTGGTAGAGTAAAATACACATTATCCAAAACTAACCTAGCCCTAGCCAAACAAACAACCATCAATCAAATCCATACCAACTAACCAAGTTTATTAGAAAAATAAAATCCCTTTACAAATTGAAACGAACCCAGCATACATAGATAAACAAAGAAATCAACTTAGCTCATTTAGAAAAAAAACTAGGAGTATACAAAGGAAAATAAAGCCTATAAACCTAAATCAATGTAAAAAATCCCATCTAAACAATAAAAATAACAATTAAAGCAAAAGGTTTGCATAATAAATTTAAGCTAAAAGAATAGAGATTATTACATCTCTAATATCACTATTCTAACTGATACAAACCCGTCATAACTTATACCACTAGCCGGATAATCTCACAATTGTAAGTTAAAAAAACCCAACTTATTTAAAGCTACTAGGAAATCAACTCAACCCCATCAAAAAATGAAACTAGACCTACTCAAATCAAAATAAAGCCGATAAACAAGCATCATTCCGAACAAACCGGTATAACAACGTATAAAAAATCAGGGCGAAAACATGACATAATCACAACAACCAACAGGATCCAAAGATATTAAAACCTTAAAGTCAATATTTAAACTTTGTCGAACCCATCATACCTAGAAAAACTAAATCCACACGGCAAGACTTATAAGTGCCAAATATAACCTATAGGAACAGATTCAAGTTAATCAGGTCTGGCCACATAAACATTCTTGTGTCGAACGAACTTGCCTAGACTTCTAAAAACCAAAAAAGAAGTTTCCGTCTTTCGAAGCCAATGTTATTGAAAGCACTCACAATTACTCAATCAAAAAATTAGTTGAACACACTAAGGGATAACACATTATTAGTTGCAAAATATAAAATGATATTACCCTCATCCTATTAAACGTATCCTCCCAGAAGATTCCATTTCAACGAAGCACAAACAAAACCCAACATGGCCAACCCAAATTGGAAGTAACAAAACCATGCAAGGTCGGCTGAATCTGTCAGTCAGTGACGAATATAACAAAACCATTGAAAGAAGTGATCCACTTTATTTAACAAATCGAACCTAAGCTATCAAAACATTGCCAAAAGAAAGCCATTAAAGCGAAACATAGATGAAATTAATCCAAACTATCCAGGGTTATCGAAACTGACCTAACCTTTTGAGACAAAGCTAAGTTAAAGTGAACAAAGCGGAAACAAGATGTGAACAATTTTTGATTACTCACTTCTAAATGAACCTATGCTGACACAGATGAACCGAACTCAACCTAGATAAAACAATCTATAGACATTGAATTTCTAACATAATCAAACCCATTAATCCAAATCCCGTAAAACTGTGTCATGCAAAACTGTGGTAGAGTAAACTACACATTATCCAAAACTAACCTAGCCCTAGCCAAACAAACAACCATCAATCAAATCCATACCAACTAACCAAGTTTATTAGAAAAAAAAATCCCTTTACAAATTGAAACGAAGGAAAATAAAGCCTATAAACCTAAATCAATGTAAAAAATCCCATCTAAACAATAAAAATAACAATTAAAGCAAAAGGTTTGCATAATAAATTTAAGCTAAAAGAATAGAGATTATTACATCTCTAATATCACTATTCTAACTGATACAAACCAGTCATAACTTATACCACTAGCCGGATAATCTCACAATTCTAAGTTAAAAAAACCCAACTTATTTAAAGAAACTAGGAAATCAACTCAACCCCATCAAAAAATGAAACCAGACCTACTCAAATCAAAATAAAGCCGATAAACAAGCATCATTCCGAACAAACCGGTATAAACAACGTATAAAAAATCAGGGCGAAAACATGACATAATCACAACAACCAACAGGATCCAAAGATATTAAAACCTTAAAGTCAATATTTAAACTTTGTCGAACCCATCATACCTAGAAAAACTAAATCCACACGCCAAGACTTATAAGTGCCAAACATAACCTATAGGAACAGATTCAAGTTAATCAGGTCTGGCCACATAAACATTCTTGTGTCGAACGAACTTGCCTAGACTTCTAAAAACCAAAAAAGAATTTTCCGTCTTTCGAAGCCAATGTTATTGAAAGCACTCACAATTACTCAATCAAAAAATTAGTTGAACACACTAAGGGATAACACATTATTAGTTGAAAAATATAAAATGATATTACCCTCATCCTATTAAAAGTATCCTCCCAGAAGATTCCATTTCAACGAAGCACAAACAAAACCCAACATGGCCAACCCAAATTGGAAGTAACAAAACCATGCAAGGTCGGCTGAATCTGTCAGTCAGTGACGAATATAACAAAACCATTGAAAGAAGTGATCCACTTTATTTAACAAATCGAACCTAAGCTATCAAAACATTGCCAAAAGAAAGCCATTAAAGCGAAACATAGATGAAATTAATCCAAACTATCCAGGGTTATCGAAACTGAACTAACCTTTTGAGACAAAGCTAAGTTAAAGTGAACAAAGCGGAAACAAGATGTGAACAATTTTTGATTACTCACTTCTAAATGAACCTATGCTGACACAAATGAACAGAACTCAACCTAGATAAAACAATCTATAGACATTGAATTTCTAACATAATCAAACCCATTAATCCAAATCCCGTAAAACTGTGTCATGCAAAACTGTGGTAGAGTAAAATACACATTATCCAAAACTAACCTAGCCCTAGCCAAACAAACAACCATCAATCAAATCCATACCAACTAACCAAGTTTATTAGAAAAATAAAATCCCTTTACAAATTGAAACGAACCCAGCATACATAGATAAACAAAGAAATCAACTTAGCTCATTTAGAAAAAAAACTAGGAGTATACAAAGGAAAATAAAGCCTATAAACCTAAATCAATGTAAAAAATCCCATCTAAACAATAAAAATAACAATTAAAGCAAAAGGTTTGCATAATAAATTTAAGCTAAAAGAATAGAGATTATTACATCTCTAATATCACTATTCTAACTGATACAAACCCGTCATAACTTATACCACTAGCCGGATAATCTCACAATTCTAAGTTAAAAAAACCCAACTTATTTAAAGCTACTAGGAAATCAACTCAACCCCATCAAAAAATGAAACTAGACCTACTCAAATCAAAATAAAGCCGATAAACAAGCATCATTCCGAACAAACCGGTATAACAACGTATAAAAAATCAGGGCGAAAACATGACATAATCACAACAACCAACAGGATCCAAAGATATTAAAACCTTAAAGTCAATATTTAAACTTTGTCGAACCCATCATACCTAGAAAAACTAAATCCACACGCCAAGACTTATAAGTGCCAAACATAACCTATAGGAACAGATTCAAGTTAATCAGGTCTGGCCACATAAACATTCTTGTGTCGAACGAACTTGCCTAGACTTCTAAAAACCAAAAAAGAAGTTTCCGTCTTTCGAAGCCAATGTTATTGAAAGCACTCACAATTACTCAATCAAAAAATTAGTTGAACACACTAAGGGATAACACATTATTAGTTGCAAAATATAAAATGATATTACCCTCATCCTATTAAACGTATCCTCCCAGAAGATTCCATTTCAACGAAGCACAAACAAAACCCAACATGGCCAACCCAAATTGGAAGTAACAAAACCATGCAAGGTCGGCTGAATCTGTCAGTCAGTGACGAATATAACAAAACCATTGAAAGAAGTGATCCACTTTATTTAACAAATCGAACCTAAGCTATCAAAACATTGCCAAAAGAAAGCCATTAAAGCGAAACATAGATGAAATTAATCCAAACTATCCAGGGTTATCGAAACTGAACTAACCTTTTGAGACAAAGCTAAGTTAAAGTGAACAAAGCGGAAACAAGATGTGAACAATTTTTGATTACTCACTTCTAAATGAACCTATGCTGACACAAATGAACAGAACTCAACCTAGATAAAACAATCTATAGACATTGAATTTCTAACATAATCAAACCCATTAATCCAAATCCCGTAAAACTGTGTCATGCAAAACTGTGGTAGAGTAAACTACACATTATCCAAAACTAACCTAGCCCTAGCCAAACAAACAACCATCAATCAAATCCATACCAAATAACCAAGTTTATTAGAAAAATAAAATCCCTTTACAAATTGAAACGAACCCAGCATACATAGATAAACTAAGAAATCAACTTAGCTCATTTAGAAAAAAAACTAGGAGTATACAAAGGAAAATAAAGCCTATAAACCTAAATCAATGTAAAAAATCCCATCTAAACAATAAAAATAACAATTAAAGCAAAAGGTTTGCATAATAAATTTAAGCTAAAAGAATAGAGATTATTACATCTCTAATATCACTATTCTAACTGATACAAACCAGTCATAACTTATACCACTAGCCGGATAATCTCACAATTCTAAGTTAAAAAAACACAACTTATTTAAAGAAACTAGGAAATCAACTCAACCCCATCAAAAAATGAAACTAGACCTACTCAAATCAAAATAAAGACGATAAACAAGCATCATTCCGAACAAACCGGTATAAACAACGTATAAAAAATCAGGGCGAAAACATGACATAATCACAACAACCAACAGGATCCAAAGATATTAAAACCTTAAAGTCAATATTTAAACTTTGTCGAACCCATCATACCTAGAAAAACTAAATCCACACGCCAAGACTTATAAGTGCAAAACATAACCTATAGGAACAGATTCAAGTTAATCAGGTCTGGCCACATAAACATTCTTGTGTCGAACGAACTTGCCTAGACTTCTAAAAACCAAAAAAGAAGTTTCCGTCTTTCGAAGCCAATGTTATTGAAAGCACTCACAATTACTCAATCAAAAAATTAGTTGAACACACTAAGGGATAACACATTATTAGTTGCAAAATATAAAATGATATTACCCTCATCCTATTAAAAGTATCCTCCCAGAAGATTCCATTTCAACGAAGCACAAACAAAACCCAACATGGCCAACCCAAATTGGAAGTAACAAAACCAGGCAAGGTCGGCTGAATCTGTCAGTCAGTGACGAATATAACAAAACCATTGAAAGAAGTGATCCACTTTATTTAACAAATCGAACCTAAGCTATCAAAACATTGCCAAAAGAAAGCCATTAAAGCGAAACATAGATGAAATTAATCCAAACTATCCAGGGTTATCGAAACTGACCTAACCTTTTGAGACAAAGCTAAGTTAAAGTGAACAAAGCGGAAACAAGATGTGAACAATTTTTGATTACTCACTTCTAAATGAACCTATGCTGACACAAATGAACCGAACTCAACCTAGATAAAACAATCTATAGACATTGAATTTCTAACATAATCAAACCCATTAATCCAAATCCCGTAAAACTGTGTCATGCAAAACTGTGGTAGAGTAAACTACACGTTATCCAAAACTAACCTAGCCCTAGCCAAACAAACAACCATCAATCAAATCCATACCAACTAACCAAGTTTATTAGAAAAATAAAATCCCTTTACAAATTGAAACGAAGGAAAATAAAGCCTATAAACCTAAATCAATGTAAAAAATCCAATCTAAACAATAAAAATAACAATTAAAGCAAAAGGTTTGCATAATAAATTTAAGCTAAAAGAATAGAGATTATTACATCTCTAATATCACTATTCTAACTGATACAAACCAGTCATAACTTATACCACTAGCCGGATAATCTCACAATTCTAAGTTAAAAAAACCCAACTTATTTAAAGAAACTAGGAAATCAACTCAACCCCATCAAAAAATGAAACCAGACCTACTCAAATCAAAATAAAGCCGATAAACAAGCATCATTCCGAACAAACCGGTATAAACAACGTATAAAAAATCAGGGCGAAAACATGACATAATCACAACAACCAACAGGATCCAAAGATATTAAAACCTTAAAGTCAATATTTAAACTTTGTCGAACCCATCATACCTAGAAAAACTAAATCCACACGCCAAGACTTATAAGTGCCAAACATAACCTATAGGAACAGATTCAAGTTAATCAGGTCTGGCCACATAAACATTCTTGTGTCGAACGAACTTGCCTAGACTTCTAAAAACCAAAAAAGAATTTTCCGTCTTTCGAAGCCAATGTTATTGAAAGCACTCACAATTACTCAATCAAAAAATTAGTTGAACACACTAAGGGATAACACATTATTAGTTGAAAAATATAAAATGATATTACCCTCATCCTATTAAAAGTATCCTCCCAGAAGATTCCATTTCAACGAAGCACAAACAAAACCCAACATGGCCAACCCAAATTGGAAGTAACAAAACCATGCAAGGTCGGCTGAATCTGTCAGTCAGTGACGAATATAACAAAACCATTGAAAGAAGTGATCCACTTTATTTAACAAATCGAACCTAAGCTATCAAAACATTGCCAAAAGAAAGCCATTAAAGCGAAACATAGATGAAATTAATCCAAACTATCCAGGGTTATCGAAACTGAACTAACCTTTTGAGACAAAGCTAAGTTAAAGTGAACAAAGCGGAAACAAGATGTGAACAATTTTTGATTACTCACTTCTAAATGAACCTATGCTGACACAAATGAACAGAACTCAACCTAGATAAAACAATCTATAGACATTGAATTTCTAACATAATCAAACCCATTAATCCAAATCCCGTAAAACTGTGTCATGCAAAACTGTGGTAGAGTAAACTACACATTATCCAAAACTAACCTAGCCCTAGCCAAACAAACAACCATCAATCAAATCCATACCAAATAACCAAGTTTATTAGAAAAATAAAATCCCTTTACAAATTGAAACGAACCCAGCATACATAGATAAACTAAGAAATCAACTTAGCTCATTTAGAAAAAAAACTAGGAGTATACAAAGGAAAATAAAGCCTATAAACCTAAATCAATGTAAAAAATCCCATCTAAACAATAAAAATAACAATTAAAGCAAAAGGTTTGCATAATAAATTTAAGCTAAAAGAATAGAGATTATTACATCTCTAATATCACTATTCTAACTGATACAAACCAGTCATAACTTATACCACTAGCCGGATAATCTCACAATTCTAAGTTAAAAAAACCCAACTTATTTAAAGAAACTAGGAAATCAACTCAACCCCATCAAAAAATGAAACTAGACCTACTCAAATCAAAATAAAGACGATAAACAAGCATCATTCCGAACAAACCGGTATAAACAACGTATAAAAAATCAGGGCGAAAACATGACATAATCACAACAACCAACAGGATCCAAAGATATTAAAACCTTAAAGTCAATATTTAAACTTTGTCGAACCCATCATACCTAGAAAAACTAAATCCACACGCCAAGACTTATAAGTGCAAAACATAACCTATAGGAACAGATTCAAGTTAATCAGGTCTGGCCACATAAACATTCTTGTGTCGAACGAACTTGCCTAGACTTCTAAAAACCAAAAAAGAAGTTTCCGTCTTTCGAAGCCAATGTTATTGAAAGCACTCACAATTACTCAATCAAAAAATTAGTTGAACACACTAAGGGATAACACATTATTAGTTGCAAAATATAAAATGATATTACCCTCATCCTATTAAAAGTATCCTCCCAGAAGATTCCATTTCAACGAAGCACAAACAAAACCCAACATGGCCAACCCAAATTGGAAGTAACAAAACCAGGCAAGGTCGGCTGAATCTGTCAGTCAGTGGCGAATATAACAAAACCATTGAAAGAAGTGATCCACTTTATTTAACAAATCAAACCTAAGCTATCAAAACATTGCCAAAAGAAAGCCATTAAAGCGAAACATAGATGAAATTAATCCAAACTATCCAGGGTTATCGAAACTGACCTAACCTTTTGAGACAAAGCTAAGTTAAAGTGAACAAAGCGGAAACAAGATGTGAACAATTTTTGATTACTCACTTCTAAATGAACCTATGCTGACACAAATGAACCGAACTCAACCTAGATAAAACAATCTATAGACATTGAATTTCTAACATAATCAAACCCATTAATCCAAATCCCGTAAAACTGTGTCATGCAAAACTGTGGTAGAGTAAACTACACGTTATCCAAAACTAACCTAGCCCTAGCCAAACAAACAACCATCAATCAAATCCATACCAACTAACCAAGTTTATTAGAAAAATAAAATCCCTTTACAAATTGAAACGAAGGAAAATAAAGCCTATAAACCTAAATCAATGTAAAAAATCCAATCTAAACAATAAAAATAACAATTAAAGCAAAAGGTTTGCATAATAAATTTAAGCTAAAAGAATAGAGATTATTACATCTCTAATATCACTATTCTAACTGATACAAACCAGTCATAACTTATACCACTAGCCGGATAATCTCACAATTCTAAGTTAAAAAAACCCAACTTATTTAAAGAAACTAGGAAATCAACTCAACCCCATCAAAAAATGAAACCAGACCTACTCAAATCAAAATAAAGCCGATAAACAAGCATCATTCCGAACAAACCGGTATAAACAACGTATAAAAAATCAGGGCGAAAACATGACATAATCACAACAACCAACAGGATCCAAAGATATTAAAACCTTAAAGTCAATATTTAAACTTTGTCGAACCCATCATACCTAGAAAAACTAAATCCACACGCCAAGACTTATAAGTGCCAAACATAACCTATAGGAACAGATTCAAGTTAATCAGGTCTGGCCACATAAACATTCTTGTGTCGAACGAACTTGCCTAGACTTCTAAAAACCAAAAAAGAATTTTCCGTCTTTCGAAGCCAATGTTATTGAAAGCACTCACAATTACTCAATCAAAAAATTAGTTGAACACACTAAGGGATAACACATTATTAGTTGAAAAATATAAAATGATATTACCCTCATCCTATTAAAAGTATCCTCCCAGAAGATTCCATTTCAACGAAGCACAAACAAAACCCAACATGGCCAACCCAAATTGGAAGTAACAAAACCATGCAAGGTCGGCTGAATCTGTCAGTCAGTGACGAATATAACAAAACCATTGAAAGAAGTGATCCACTTTATTTAACAAATCGAACCTAAGCTATCAAAACATTGCCAAAAGAAAGCCATTAAAGCGAAACATAGATGAAATTAATCCAAACTATCCAGGGTTATCGAAACTGAACTAACCTTTTGAGACAAAGCTAAGTTAAAGTGAACAAAGCGGAAACAAGATGTGAACAATTTTTGATTACTCACTTCTAAATGAACCTATGCTGACACAAATGAACAGAACTCAACCTAGATAAAACAATCTATAGACATTGAATTTCTAACATAATCAAACCCATTAATCCAAATCCCGTAAAACTGTGTCATGCAAAACTGTGGTAGAGTAAACTACACATTATCCAAAACTAACCTAGCCCTAGCCAAACAAACAACCATCAATCAAATCCATACCAAATAACCAAGTTTATTAGAAAAATAAAATCCCTTTACAAATTGAAACGAACCCAGCATACATAGATAAACTAAGAAATCAACTTAGCTCATTTAGAAAAAAAACTAGGAGTATACAAAGGAAAATAAAGCCTATAAACCTAAATCAATGTAAAAAATCCCATCTAAACAATAAAAATAACAATTAAAGCAAAAGGTTTGCATAATAAATTTAAGCTAAAAGAATAGAGATTATTACATCTCTAATATCACTATTCTAACTGATACAAACCAGTCATAACTTATACCACTAGCCGGATAATCTCACAATTCTAAGTTAAAAAAACCCAACTTATTTAAAGAAACTAGGAAATCAACTCAACCCCATCAAAAAATGAAACTAGACCTACTCAAATCAAAATAAAGCCGATAAACAAGCATCATTCCGAACAAACCGGTATAAACAACGTATAAAAAATCAGGGCGAAAACATGACATAATCACAACAACCAACAGGATCCAAAGATATTAAAACATTAAAGTCAATATTTAAACTTTGTCGAACCCATCATACCTAGAAAAACTAAATCCACACGCCAAGACTTATAAGTGCAAAACATAACCTATAGGAACAGATTCAAGTTAATCAGGTCTGGCCACATAAACATTCTTGTGTCGAACGAACTTGCCTAGACTTCTAAAAACCAAAAAAGAAGTTTCCGTCTTTCGAAGCCAATGTTATTGAAAGCACTCACAATTACTCAATCAAAAAATTAGTTGAACACACTAAGGGATAACACATTATTAGTTGCAAAATATAAAATGATATTACCCTCATCCTATTAAAAGTATCCTCCCAGAAGATTCCATTTCAACGAAGCACAAACAAAACCCAACATGGCCAACCCAAATTGGAAGTAACAAACCAGGCAAGGTCGGCTGAATCTGTCAGTCAGTGACGAATATAACAAAACCATTGAAAGAAGTGATCCACTTTATTTAACAAATCGAACCTAAGCTATCAAAACATTGCCAAAAGAAAGCCATTAAAGCGAAACATAGATGAAATTAATCCAAACTATCCAGGGTTATCGAAACTGACCTAACCTTTTGAGACAAAGCTAAGTTAAAGTGAACAAAGCGGAAACAAGATGTGAACAATTTTTGATTACTCACTTCTAAATGAACCTATGCTGACACAAATGAACCGAACTCAACCTAGATAAAACAATCTATAGACATTGAATTTCTAACATAATCAAACCCATTAATCCAAATCCCGTAAAACTGTGTCATGCAAAACTGTGGTAGAGTAAACTACACATTATCCAAAACTAACCTAGCCCTAGCCAAACAAACAACCATCAATCAAATCCATACCAACTAACCAAGTTTATTAGAAAAATAAAATCCCTTTACAAATTGAAACGAACCCAGCATACATAGATAAACTAAGAAATCAACTTAGCTCATTTAGAAAAAAAACTAGGAGTATACAAAGGAAAATAAAGCCTATAAACCTAAATCAATGTAAAAAATCCCATCTAAACAATAAAAATAACAATTAAAGCAAAAGGTTTGCATAATAAATTTAAGCTAAAAGAATAGAGATTATTACATCTCTAATATCACTATTCTAACTGATACAAACCAGTCATAACTTATACCACTAGCCGGATAATCTCACAATTCTAAGTTAAAAAAACCCAACTTATTTAAAGAAACTAGGAAATCAACTCAACCCCATCAAAAAATGAAACTAGACCTACTCAAATCAAAATAAAGCCGATAAACAAGCATCATTCCGAACAAACCGGTATAAACAACGTATAAAAAATCAGGGCGAAAACATGACATAATCACAACAACCAACAGGATCCAAAGATATTAAAACCTTAAAGTCAATATTTAAACTTTGTCGAACCCATCATACCTAGAAAAACTAAATCCACACGCCAAGACTTATAAGTGCCAAACATAACCTATAGGAACAGATTCAAGTTAATCAGGTCTGGCCACATAAACATTCTTGTGTCGAACGAACTTGCCTAGACTTCTAAAAACCAAAAAAGAAGTTTCCGTCTTTCGAAGCCAATGTTATTGAAAGCACTCACAATTACTCAATCAAAAAATTAGTTGAACACACTAAGGGATAACACATTATTAGTTGCAAAATATAAAATGATATTACCCTCATCCTATTAAAAGTATCCTCCCAGAAGATTCCATTTCAACGAAGCACAAACAAAACCCAACATGGCCAACCCAAATTGGAAGTAACAAAACCATGCAAGGTCGGCTGAATCTGTCAGTCAGTGACGAATATAACAAAACCATTGAAAGAAGTGATCCACTTTATTTAACAAATCGAACCTAAGCTATCAAAACATTGCCAAAAGAAAGCCATTAAAGCGAAACATAGATGAAATTAATCCAAACTATCCAGGGTTATCGAAACTGACCTAACCTTTTGAGACAAGGCTAAGTTAAAGTGAACAAAGCGGAAACAAGATGTGAATAATTTTTGATTACTCACTTCTAAATGAACCTATGCTGACACAAATGAACCGAACTCAACCTAGATAAAACAATCTATAGACATTGAATTTCTAACATAATCAAACCCATTAATCCAAATCCCGTAAAACTGTGTCATGCAAAACTGTGGTAGAGTAAACTACACATTATCCAAAACTAACCTAGCCCTAGCCAAACAAACAACCATCAATCAAATCCATACCAAATAACCAAGTTTATTAGAAAAATAAAATCCCTTTACAAATTGAAACGAAGGAAAATAAAGCCTATAAACCTAAATCAATGTAAAAAATCCCATCTAAACAATAAAAATAACAATTATAGCAAAAGGTTTGCATAATAAATTTAAGCTGAAAGAATAGAGATTATTACATCTCTAATATCACTATTCTAACTGATACAAACCAGTCATAACTTATACCACTAGCCGGATAATCTCACAATTCTAAGTTAAAAAAACCCAACTTATTAAAAAAACTAGGAAATCAACTCAACCCCATCAAAAAATGAAACTAGACCTACTCAAATCAAAATAAAGCCGATAAACAAGCATCATTCCGAACAAACCGGTATAAACAACGTATAAAAAATCAGGGTGAAAACATGACATAATCACAACAACCAACAGGATCCAAAGATATTAAAACCTTAAAGTCAATATTTAAACTTTGTCGAACCCATCATACCTAGAAAAACTAAATCCACACGCCAAGACTTATAAGTGCCAAACATAACCTATAGGAACAGATTCAAGTTAATCTGGTCTGGCCACATAAACATTCTTGTGTCGAACGAACTTGCCTAGACTTCTAAAAACCAAAAAAGAAGTTTCCGTCTTTCGAAGCCAATGTTATTGAAAGCACTCACAATTACTCAATCAAAAAATTAGTTCAACACACTAAGGGATAACACATTATTAGTTGCAAAATATAAAATGATATTACCCGCATCCTATTAAAAGTATCCTCCCAGAAGATTCCATTTCAACGAAGCACAAACAAAACCCAACATGGCCAACCCAAATTGGAAGTAACAAAACCATGCAAGGTTGGCTGAATCTGTCAGTCAGTGACGAATATAACAAAACCATTGAAAGAAGTAACCCACTTTATTTAACAAATCGAACCTAAGCTATCAAAACATTGCCAAAAGAAAGCTATTAAAGCGAAACATAGATGAAATTAATCCAAACTATCCAGGGTTATCGAAACTGACCTAACCTTTTGAGACAAAGCTAAATTAAAGTGAACAAAGTGGAAACAAGATGCGAACAATTTTTGATTACTCACTTCCAAACCAACCTATGCTGATACAAATGAACTGAACTCAACCTAGATAAAACCATCTGGTAGACATTGAATTTCTAACATAATCAAACTCATTAATCCAAATCCCGTAAAACTGTGTCATGCAAAACTGTGGTAGAGTAAACTACACATTATCCAAAACTAACCTAGCCCTAGCCAAACAAACAACCATCAATCAAATCCATACCAACTAACCAAGTTTATTAGAAAAATAAAATCCCTTTACAAATTGAAACGAACCCAGCATACATAGATAAACTAAGAAATCAACTTAGCTCATTTAGAAAAAAAACTAGGAGTATACAAAGGAAAATAAAGCCTATAAACCTAAATCAATGTAAAATATCCCATCTAAACAATAAAAATAACAATTAAAGCAAAAGGTTTGCATAATAAATTTAAGCTAAAAGAATAGAGATTATTACATCTCTAATATCACTATTCTAACTGATACAAACCAGTCATAACTTATACCACTAGTCGGATAATCTCACAATTCTAAGTTAAAAAAACCCAACTTATTTAAAGAAACTAGGAAATCAACTCAACCCCATCAAAAAATGAAACCAGACCTACTCAAATCAAAATAAAGCCGATAAACAAGCATCATTCCGAACAAACCGGTATAAACAACGTATAAAAAATCAGGGCGAAAACATGACATAATCACAACAACCAACAGGATACAAAGATATTAAAACATTAAAGTCAATATTTAAACTTTGTCGAACCCATCATACCTAGAAAAACTAAATCCACACGCCAAGACTTATAAGTGCCAAACATAACCTATAGGAACAGATTCAAGTTAATCAGGTCTGGCCACATAAACATTCTTGTGTCGAACGAACTTGCCTAGACTTCTAAAAACCAAAAAAGAAGTTTCCGTCTTTCGAAGCCAATGTTGTTGAAAGCACTCACAATTACTCAATCAAAAAATTAGTTGAACACACTAAGGGATAACACATTATTAGTTGCCAAATATAAAATGATATTACCCTCATCCTATTAAAAGTATCCTCCCAGAAGATTCCATTTCAACGAAGCACAAACAAAACCCAACATGGCCAACCCAAATTGGAAGTAACAAAACCAGGCAAGGTCGGCTGAATCTGTCAGTCAGTGACGAATATAACAAAACCATTGAAAGAAGTGATCCACTTTATTTAACAAATCGAACCTAAGCTATCAAAACATTGCCAAAAGAAAGCCATTAAAGCGAAACATAGATGAAATTAATCCAAACTATCCAGGGTTATCGAAACTGACCTAACCTTTTGAGACAAAGCTAAGTTAAAGTGAACAAAGCGAAACAAGATGTGAACAATTTTTGATTACTCACTTCTAAATGAACCTATGCTGACACAAATGAACCGAACTCAATCTAGATAAAACAATCTATAGACATTGAATTTCTAACATAATCAAACCCATTAATCCAAATCCCGTAAAACTGTGTCATGCAAAACTGTGGTAGAGTAAACTACACATTATCCAAAACTAACCTAGCCCAAGCCAAACAAACAACCATCAATCAAATCCATACCAACTAACCAAGTTTATTAGAAAAATAAAATCCCTTTACAAATTGAAACGAACCCAGCATACATAGATAAACTAAGAAATCAACTTAGCTCATTTAGAAAAAAAACTAGGAGTATACAAAGGAAAATAAAGCCTATAAACCTAAATCAATGTAAAAAATCCCATCTAAACAATAAAAATAACAATTAAAGCAAAAGGTTTGCCTAATAAATTTAAGCTGAAAGAATAGAGATTATTACATCTCTAATATCACTATTCTAACTGATACAAACCAGTCATAACTTATACCACTAGCCGGATAATCTCACAATTCTAAGTTAAAAAAACCCAACTTATTAAAAAAACTAGGAAATCAACTCAACCCCATCAAAAAATGAAACTAGACCTACTCAAATCAAAATAAAGCCGATAAACAAGCATCATTCCGAACAAACCGGTATAAACAACGTATAAAAAATCAGGGCGAAAACATGACATAATCACAACAACCAACAGGATCCAAAGATATTAAAACCTTAAAGTCAATATTTAAACTTTGTCGAACCCATCATACCTAGAAAAACTAAATCCACACGCCAAGACTTATAAGTGCCAAACATAACCTATAGGAACAGATTCAAGTTAATCTGGTCTGGCCACATAAACATTCTTGTGTCGAACGAACTTGCCTAGACTTCTAAAAACCAAAAAAGAAGTTTCCGTCTTTCGAAGCCAATGTTATTGAAAGCACTCACAATTACTCAATCAAAAAATTAGTTGAACACACTAAGGGATAACACATTATTAGTTGCAAAATATAAAATGATATTACCCGCATCCTATTAAAAGTATCCTCCCAGAAGATTCCATTTCAACGAAGCACAAACAAAACCCAACATGGCCAACCCAAATTGGAAGTAACAAAACCATGCAAGGTTGGCTGAATCTGTCAGTCAGTGACGAATATAACAAAACCATTGAAAGAAGTGATCCACTTTATTTAACAAATCGAACCTAAGCTATCAAAACATTGCCAAAAGAAAGCCATTAAAGCGAAACATAGATGAAATTAATCCAAACTATCTAGGGTTATCGAAACTGACCTAACCTTTTGAGACAAAGCTAAGTTAAAGTGAACAAAGCGGAAACAAGATGCGAACAATTTTTGATTACTCACTTCCAAACCAACCTATGCTGATACAAATGAACTGAACTCAACCTAGATAAAACAATCTGGTAGACATTGAATTTCTAACATAATCAAACCCATTAATCCAAATCCCGTAAAACTGTGTCATGCAAAACTGTGGTAGAGTAAACTACACATTATCCAAAACTAACCTAGCCCTAGCCAAACAAACAACGATCAATCAAATCCATACCAACTAACCAAGTTTATTAGAAAAATAAAATCCCTTTACAAATTGAAACGAACCCAGCATACATAGATAAACTAAGAAATCAACTTAGCTCATTTAGAAAAAAACTAGGAGTATACAAAGGAAAATAAAGCCTATAAACCTAAATCAATGTAAAAAATCCCATCTAAACAATAAAAATAACAATTAAAGCAAAAGGTTTGCATAATAAATTTAAGCTAAAAGAATAGAGATTATTACATCTCTAATATCACTATTCTAACTGATACAAACCAGTCATAACTTATACCACTAGTCGGATAATCTCACAATTCTAAGTTAAAAAAACCCAACTTATTTAAAGAAACTAGGAAATCAACTCAACCCCATCAAAAAATGAAACCAGACCTACTCAAATCAAAATAAAGCCGATAAACAAGCATCATTCCGAACAAACCGGTATAAACAACGTATAAAAAATCAGGGCGAAAACATGACATAATCACAACAACCAACAGGATCCAAAGATATTAAAACCTTAAAGTCAATATTTAAACTTTGTCGAACCCATCATACCTAGAAAAACTAAATCCACACGCCAAGACTTATAAGTGCCAAACATAACCTATAGGAACAGATTCAAGTTAATCAGGTCTGGCCACATAAACATTCTTGTGTCGAACGAACTTGCCTAGACTTCTAAAAACCAAAAAAGAAGTTTCCGTCTTTCGAAGCCAATGTTATTGAAAGCACTCACAATTACTCAATCAAAAAATTAGTTGAACACACTAAGGGATAACACATTATTAGTTGCAAAATATAAAATGATATTACCCTCATCCTATTAAAAGTATCCTCCCAGAAGATTCCATTTCAACGAAGCACAAACAAAACCCAACATGGCCAACCCAAATTGGAAGTAACAAAACCTTGCAAGGTCGGCTGAATCTGTCAGTCAGTGACGAATATAACAAAACCATTGAAAGAAGTGATCCACTTTATTTAACAAATCGAACCTAAGCTATCAAAACATTGCCAAAAGAAAGCCATTAAAGCGAAACATAGATGAAATTAATCCAAACTATCCAGGGTTATCGAAACTGACCTAACCTTTTGAGACAAAGCTAAGTTAAAGTGAACAAAGCGGAAACAAGATGTGAACAATTTTTGATTACTCACTTCTAAATGAACCTATGCTGACACAAATGAACCGAACTCAACCTAGATAAAACAATCTATAGACATTGAATTTCTAACATAATCAAACCCATTAATCCAAATCCCGTAAAACTGTGGTAGAGTAAACTACACATTATCCAAAACTAACCTAGCCCTAGCCAAACAAACAACCATCAATCAAATCCATACCAACTAACCAAGTTTATTAGAAAAATAAAATCCCTTTACAAATTGAAACGAAGGAAAATAAAGCCTATAAACCTAAATCAATGTAAAAAATCCCATCTAAACAATAAAAATAACAATTAAAGCAAAAGGTTTGCATAATAAATTTAAGCTAAAAGAATAGAGATTATTACATCTCTAATATCACTATTCTAACTGATACAAACCAGTCATAACTTATACCACTAGCCGGATAATCTCACAATTCTAAGTTAAAAAAACCCAACTTATTTAAAGAAACTAGGAAATCAACTCAACCCCATCAAAAAATGAAACTAGACCTACTCAAATCAAAATAAAGCCGATAAACAAGCATCATTCCGAACAAACCGGTATAAACAACGTATAAAAAATCAGGGCGAAAACATGACATAATCACAACAACCAACAGGATCCAAAGATATTAAAACCTTAAAGTCAATATTTAAACTTTGTCGAACCCATCATACCTAGAAAAACTAAATCCACACGCCAAGACTTATAAGTGCCAAACATAACCTATAGGAACAGATTCAAGTTAATCAGGTCTGGCCACATAAACATTCTTGTGTCGAACGAACTTGCCTAGACTTCTAAAAACCAAAAAAGAAGTTTCCGTCTTTCGAAGCCAATGTTGTTGAAAGCACTCACAATTACTCAATCAAAAAATTAGTTGAACACACTAAGGGATAACACATTATTAGTTGCCAAATATAAAATGATATTACCCTCATCCTATTAAAAGTATCCTCCCAGAAGATTCCATTTCAACGAAGCACAAACAAAACCCAACATGGCCAACCCAAATTGGAAGTAACAAAACCATGCAAGGTCGGCTGAATCTGTCAGTCAGTGACGAATATAACAAAACCATTGAAAGAAGTGATCCACTTTATTTAACAAATCGAACCTAAGCTATCAAAACATTGCCAAAAGAAAGCCATTAAAGCGAAACATAGATGAAATTAATCCAAACTATCCAGGGTTATCGAAACTGACCTAACCTTTTGAGACAAAGCTAAGTTAAAGTGAACAAAGCGGAAACAAGATGTGAACAATTTTTGATTACTCACTTCTAAATGAACCTATGCTGACACAAATGAACCGAACTCAATCTAGATAAAACAATCTATAGACATTGAATTTCTAACATAATCAAACCCATTAATCCAAATCCCGTAAAACTGTGTCATGCAAAACTGTGGTAGAGTAAACTACACATTATCCAAAACTAACCTAGCCCTAGCCAAACAAACAACCATCAATCAAATCCATACCAACTAACCAAGTTTATTAGAAAAATAAAATCCCTTTACAAATTGAAACGAACCCAGCATACATAGATAAACTAAGAAATCAACTTAGCTCATTTAGAAAAAAAACTAGGAGTATACAAAGGAAAATAAAGCCTATAAACCTAAATCAATGTAAAAAATCCCATCTAAACAATAAAAATAACAATTAAAGCAAAAGGTTTGCATAATAAATTTAAGCTAAAAGAATAGAGATTATTACATCTCTAATATCACTATTCTAACTGATACAAACCAGTCATAACTTATACCACTAGCCGGATAATCTCACAATTCTAAGTTAAAAAAACCCAACTTATTTAAAGAAACTAGGAAATCAACTCAACCCCATCAAAAAATGAAACTAGACCTACTCAAATCAAAATAAAGCCGATAAACAAGCATCATTCCGAACAAACCGGTATAAACAACGTATAAAAAATCAGGGCGAAAACATGACATAATCACAACAACCAACAGGATCCAAAGATATTAAAACCTTAAAGTCAATATTTAAACTTTGTCGAACCCATCATACCTAGAAAAACTAAATCCACACGCCAAGACTTATAAGTGCCAAACATAACCTATAGGAACAGATTCAAGTTAATCAGGTCTGGCCACATAAACATTCTTGTGTCGAACGAACTTGCCTAGACTTCTAAAAACCAAAATAGAAGTTTCCGTCTTTCGAAGCCAATGTTATTGAAAGCACTCACAATTACTCAATCAAAAAATTAGTTGAACACACTAAGGGATAACACATTATTAGTTGCAAAATATAAAATGATATTACCCGCATCCTATTAAAAGTATCCTCCCAGAAGATTCCATTTCAACGAAGCACAAACAAAACCCAACATGGCCAACCCAAATTGGAAGTAACAAAACCATGCAAGGTTGGCTGAATCTGTCAGTCAGTGACGAATATAACAAAACCATTGAAAGAAGTGATCCACTTTATTTAACAAATCGAACCTAAGCTATCAAAACATTGCGAAAAGAAAGCCATTAAAGCGAAACATAGATGAAATTAATCCAAACTATCCAGGGTTATCGAAACTGACCTAACCTTTTGAGACAAAGCTAAGTTAAAGTGAACAAAGCGGAAACAAGATGTGAACAATTTTTGATTACTCACTTCTAAATGAACCTATGCTGACACAAATGAACCGAACTCAACCTAGATAAAACAATCTATAGACATTGAATTTCTAACATAATCAAACCCATTAATCCAAATCCCGTAAAACTGTGTCGTGCAAAACTGTGGTAGAGTAAACTACACATTATCCAAAACTAACCTAGCCCTAGCCAAACAAACAACCATCAATCAAATCCATACCAACTAACCAAGTTTATTAGAAAAATAAAATCCCTTTACAAATTGAAACGAACCCAGCATACATAGATAAACTAAGAAATCAACTTAGCTCATTTAGAAAAAAAACTAGGAGTATACAAAGGAAAATAAAGCCTATAAACCTAAATCAATGTAAAAAATCCCATCTAAACAATAAAAATAACAATTAAAGCAAAAGGTTTGCATAATAAATTTAAGCTAAAAGAATAGAGATTATTACATCTCTAATATCACTATTCTAACTGATACAAACCAGTCATAACTTATACCACTAGCCGGATAATCTCACAATTCTAAGTTAAAAAAACCCAACTTATTTAAAGAAACTAGGAAATCAACTCAACCCCATCAAAAAATGAAACTAGACCTACTCAAATCAAAATAAAGCCGATAAACAAGCATCATTCCGAACAAACCGGTATAAACAACGTATAAAAAATCAGGGCGAAAACATGACATAATCACAACAACCAACAGGATCCAAAGATATTAAAACCTTAAAGTCAATATTTAAACTTTGTCGAACCCATCATACCTAGAAAAACTAAATCCACACGCCAAGACTTATAAGTGCCAAACATAACCTATAGGAACAGATTCAAGTTAATCAGGTCTGGCCACATAAACATTCTTGTGTCGAACGAACTTGCCTAGACTTCTAAAAACCAAAAAAGAAGTTTCCGTCTTTCGAAGCCAATGTTATTGAAAGCACTCACAATTACTCAATCAAAAAATTAGTTGAACACACTAAGGGATAACACATTATTAGTTGCAAAATATAAAATGATATTACCCTCATCCTATTAAAAGTATCCTCCCAGAAGATTCCATTTCAACGAAGCACAAACAAAACCCAACATGGCCAACCCAAATTGGAAGTAACAAAACCTTGCAAGGTCGGCTGAATCTGTCAGTCAGTGACGAATATAACAAAACCATTGAAAGAAGTGATCCACTTTATTTAACAAATCGAACCTAAGCTATCAAAACATTGCCAAAAGAAAGCCATTAAAGCGAAACATAGATGAAATTAATCCAAACTATCCAGGGTTATCGAAACTGACCTAACCTTTTGAGACAAAGCTAAGTTAAAGTGAACAAAGCGGAAACAAGATGTGAACAATTTTTTATTACTCACTTCTAAATGAACCTATGCTGACACAAATGAACCGAACTCAACCTAGATAAAACAATCTATAGACATTGAATTTCTAACATAATCAAACCCATTAATCCAAATCCCGTAAAACTGTGTCATGCAAAACTGTGGTAGAGTAAACTACACATTATCCAAAACTAACCTAGCCCTAGCCAAACAAACAACCATCAATCAAATCCATACCAACTAACCAAGTTTATTAGAAAAATAAAATCCCTTTACAAATTGAAACGAACCCAGCATACATAGATAAACTAAGAAATCAACTTAGCTCATTTAGAAAAAAAACTAGGAGTATACAAAGGAAAATAAAGCCTATAAACCTAAATCAATGTAAAAAATCCCATCTAAACAATAAAAATAACAATTAAAGCAAAAGGTTTGCATAATAAATTTAAGCTAAAAGAATAGAGATTATTACATCTCTAATATCACTATTCTAACTGATACAAACCAGTCATAACTTATACCACTAGTCGGATAATCTCACAATTCTAAGTTAAAAAAACCCAACTTATTTAAAGAAACTAGGAAATCAACTCAACCCCATCAAAAAATGAAACTAGACCTACTCAAATCAAAATAAAGCCGATAAACAAGCATCATTCCGAACAAACCGGTATAAACAACGTATAAAAAATCAGGGCGAAAACATGACATAATCACAACAACCAACAGGATCCAAAGATATTAAAACCTTAAAGTCAATATTTAAACTTTGTCGAACCCATCATACCTAGAAAAACTAAATCCACACGCCAAGACTTATAAGTGCCAAACATAACCTATAGGAACAGATTCAAGTTAATCAGGTCTGGCCACATAAACATTCTTGTGTCGAACGAACTTGCCTAGACTTCTAAAAACCAAAATAGAAGTTTCCGTCTTTCGAAGCCAATGTTATTGAAAGCACTCACAATTACTCAATCAAAAAATTAGTTGAACACACTAAGGGATAACACATTATTAGTTGCAAAATATAAAATGATATTACCCGCATCCTATTAAAAGTATCCTCCCAGAAGATTCCATTTCAACGAAGCACAAACAAAACCCAACATGGCCAACCCAAATTGGAAGTAACAAAACCATGCAAGGTCGGCTGAATCTGTCAGTCAGTGACGAATATAACAAAACCATTGAAAGAAGTGATCCACTTTATTTAACAAATCGAACCTAAGCTATCAAAACATTGCGAAAAGAAAGCCATTAAAGCGAAACATAGATGAAATTAATCCAAACTATCCAGGGTTATCGAAACTGACCTAACCTTTTGAGATAAAGCTAAGTTAAAGTGAACAAAGCGGAAACAAGATGTGAACAATTTTTGATTACTCACTTCTAAATGAACCTATGCTGACACAAATGAACCGAACTCAACCTAGATAAAACAATCTATAGACATTGAATTTCTAACATAATCAAACCCATTAATCCAAATCCCGTAAAACTGTGTCGTGCAAAACTGTGGTAGAGTAAACTACACATTATCCAAAACTAACCTAGCCCTAGCCAAACAAACAACCATCAATCAAATCCATACCAACTAACCAAGTTTATTAGAAAAATAAAATCCCTTTACAAATTGAAACGAACCCAGCATACATAGATAAACTAAGAAATCAACTTAGCTCATTTAGAAAAAAAACTAGGAGTATACAAAGGAAAATAAAGCCTATAAACCTAAATCAATGTAAAAAATCCCATCTAAACAATAAAAATAACAATTAAAGCAAAAGGTTTGCATAATAAATTTAAGCTAAAAGAATAGAGATTATTACATCTCTAATATCACTATTCTAACTGATACAAACCAGTCATAACTTATACCACTAGTCGGATAATCTCACAATTCTAAGTTAAAAAAACCCAACTTATTTAAAGAAACTAGGAAATCAACTCAACCCCATCAAAAAATGAAACTAGACCTACTCAAATCAAAATAAAGCCGATAAACAAGCATCATTCCGAACAAACCGGTATAAACAACGTATAAAAAATCAGGGCGAAAACATGACATAATCACAACAACCAACAGGATCCAAAGATATTAAAACCTTAAAGTCAATATTTAAACTTTGTCGAACCCATCATACCTAGAAAAACTAAATCCACACGCCAAGACTTATAAGTGCCAAACATAACCTATAGGAACAGATTCAAGTTAATCAGGTCTGGCCACATAAACATTCTTGTGTCGAACGAACTTGCCTAGACTTCTAAAAACCAAAAAAGAAGTTTCCGTCTTTCGAAGCCAATGTTATTGAAAGCACTCACAATTACTCAATCAAAAAATTAGTTGAACACACTAAGGGATAACACATTATTAGTTGCAAAATATAAAATGATATTACCCTCATCCTATTAAAAGTATCCTCCCAGAAGATTCCATTTCAACGAAGCACAAACAAAACCCAACATGGCCAACCCAAATTGGAAGTAACAAAACCATGCAAGGTCGGCTGAATCTGTCAGTCAGTGACGAATATAACAAAACCATTGAAAGAAGTGATCCACTTTATTTAACAAATCGAACCTAAGCTATCAAAACATTGCCAAAAGAAAGCCATTAAAGCGAAACATAGATGAAATTAATCCAAACTATCCAGGGTTATCGAAACTGACCTAACCTTTTGAGACAAAGCTAAGTTAAAGTGAACAAAGCGGAAACAAGATGTGAACAATTTTTGATTACTCACTTCTAAATGAACCTATGCTGACACAAATGAACCGAACTCAACCTAGATAAAACAATCTATAGACATTGAATTTCTAACATAATCAAACCCATTAATCCAAATCCCGTAAAACTGTGTCATGCAAAACTGTGGTAGAGTAAACTACACATTATCCAAAACTAACCTAGCCCTAGCCAAACAAACAACCATCAATCAAATCCATACCAACTAACCAAGTTTATTAGAAAAATAAAATCCCTTTACAAATTGAAACGAAGGAAAATAAAGCCTATAAACCTAAATCAATGTAAAAAATCCCATCTAAACAATAAAAATAACAATTAAAGCAAAAGGTTTGCATAATAAATTTAAGCTAAAAGAATAGAGATTATTACATCTCTAATATCACTATTCTAACTGATACAAACCAGTCATAACTTATACCACTAGCCGGATAATCTCACAATTCTAAGTTAAAAAAACCCAACTTATTTAAAGAAACTAGGAAATCAACTCAACCCCATCAAAAAATGAAACTAGACCTACTCAAATCAAAATAAAGCCGATAAACAAGCATCATTCCGAACAAACCGGTATAAACAACGTATAAAAAATCAGGGCGAAAACATGACATAATCACAACAACCAACAGGATCCAAAGATATTAAAACCTTAAAGTCAATATTTAAACTTTGTCGAACCCATCATACCTAGAAAAACTAAATCCACACGCCAAGACGTATAAGTGCCAAACATAACCTATAGGAACAGATTCAAGTTAATCAGGTCTGGCCACATAAACATTCTTGTGTCGAACGAACTTGCCTAGACTTCTAAAAACCAAAATAGAAGTTTCCGTCTTTCGAAGCCAATGTTATTGAAAGCACTCACAATTACTCAATCAAAAAATTAGTTGAACACACTAAGGGATAACACATTATTAGTTGCAAAATATAAAATGATATTACCCGCATCCTATTAAAAGTATCCTCCCAGAAGATTCCATTTCAACGAAGCACAAACAAAACCCAACATGGCCAACCCAAATTGGAAGTAACAAAACCATGCAAGGTTGGCTGAATCTGTCAGTCAGTGACGAATATAACAAAACCATTGAAAGAAGTGATCCACTTTATTTAACAAATCGAACCTAAGCTATCAAAACATTGCCAAAAGAAAGCTATTAAAGCGAAACATAGATGAAATTAATCCAAACTATCAAGGGTTATCGAAACTGACCTAACCTTTTGAGACAAAGCTAAGTTAAAGTGAACAAAGCGGAAACAAGATGCGAACAATTTTTGATTACTCACTTCTAAACCAACCTATGCTGACACAAATGAACCGAACTCAAACTAGATAAAACCATCTGGTAGACATTGAATTTCTAACATAATCAAACCCATTAATCCAAATCCCGTAAAACTGTGTCATGCAAAACTGTGGTAGAGTAAACTACACATTATCCAAAACTAACCTAGCCCTAGCCAAACAAACAACCATCAATCAAATCCATACCAACTAACCAAGTTTATTAGAAAAATAAAATCCCTTTACAAATTGAAACGAACCCAGCATACATAGATAAACTAAGAAATCAACTTAGCTCATTTAGAAAAAAAACTAGGAGTATACAAAGGAAAATAAAGCCTATAAACCTAAATCAATGTAAAAAATCCCATCTAAACAATAAAAATAACAATTAAAGCAAAAGGTTTGCATAATAAATTTAAGCTAAAAGAATAGAGATTATTACATCTCTAATATCACTATTCTAACTGATACAAACCAGTCATAACTTATACCACTAGTCGGATAATCTCACAATTCTAAGTTAAAAAAACCCAACTTATTTAAAGAAACTAGGAAATCAACTCAACCCCATCAAAAAATGAAACCAGACCTACTCAAATCAAAATAAAGCCGATAAACAAGCATCATTCCGAACAAACCGGTATAAACAACGTATAAAAAATCAGGGCGAAAACATGACATAATCACAACAACCAACAGGATCCAAAGATATTAAAACCTTAAAGTCAATATTTAAACTTTGTCGAACCCATCATACCTAGAAAAACTAAATCCACACGCCAAGACTTATAAGTGCCAAACATAACCTATAGGAACAGATTCAAGTTAATCAGGTCTGGCCACATAAACATTCTTGTGTCGAACGAACTTGCCTAGACTTCTAAAAACCAAAAAAGAAGTTTCCGTCTTTCGAAGCCAATGTTATTGAAAGCACTCACAATTACTCAATCAAAAAATTAGTTGAACACACTAAGGGATAACACATTATTAGTTGCAAAATATAAAATGATATTACCCGCATCCTATTAAAAGTATCCTCCCAGAAGATTCCATTTCAACGAAGCACAAACAAAACCCAACATGGCCAACCCAAATTGGAAGTAACAAAACCATGCAAGGTCGGCTGAATCTGTCAGTCAGTGACGAATATAACAAAACCATTGAAAGAAGTGATCCACTTTATTTAACAAATCGAACCTAAGCTATCAAAACATTGCCAAAAGAAAGCCATTAAAGCGAAACATAGATGAAATTAATCCAAACTATCCAGGGTTATCGAAACTGACCTAACCTTTTGAGACAAAGCTAAGTTAAAGTGAACAAAGCGGAAACAAGATGTGAACAATTTTTGATTACTCACTTCTAAATGAACCTATGCTGACACAAATGAACCGAACTCAACCTAGATAAAACAATCTATAGACATTGAATTTCTAACATAATCAAACCCATTAATCCAAATCCCGTAAAACTGTGTCATGCAAAACTGTGGTAGAGTAAACTACACATTATCCAAAACTAACCTAGCCCTAGCCAAACAAACAACCATCAATCAAATCCATACCAACTAACCAAGTTTATTAGAAAAATAAAATCCCTTTACAAATTGAAACGAACCCAGCATACATAGATAAACTAAGAAATCAACTTAGCTCATTTAGAAAAAAAACTAGGAGTATACAAAGGAAAATAAAGCCTATAAACCTAAATCAATGTAAAAAATCCCATCTAAACAATAAAAATAACAATTAAAGCAAAAGGTTTGCATAATAAATTTAAGCTAAAAGAATAGAGATTATTACATCTCTAATATCACTATTCTAACTGATACAAACCAGTCATAACTTATACCACTAGTCGGATAATCTCACAATTCTAAGTTAAAAAAACCCAACTTATTTAAAGAAACTAGGAAATCAACTCAACCCCATCAAAAAATGAAACTAGACCTACTCAAATCAAAATAAAGCCGATAAACAAGCATCATTCCGAACAAACCGGTATAAACAACGTATAAAAAATCAGGGCGAAAACATGACATAATCACAACAACCAACAGGATCCAAAGATATTAAAACCTTAAAGTCAATATTTAAACTTTGTCGAACCCATCATACCTAGAAAAACTAAATCCACACGCCAAGACTTATAAGTGCCAAACATAACCTATAGGAACAGATTCAAGTTAATCAGGTCTGGCCACATAAACATTCTTGTGTCGAACGAACTTGCCTAGACTTCTAAAAACCAAAAAAGAAGTTTCCGTCTTTCGAAGCCAATGTTATTGAAAGCACTCACAATTACTCAATCAAAAAATTAGTTGAACACACTAAGGGATAACACATTATTAGTTGCAAAATATAAAATGATATTACCCGCATCCTATTAAAAGTATCCTCCCAGAAGATTCCATTTCAACGAAGCACAAACAAAACCCAACATGGCCAACCCAAATTGGAAGTAACAAAACCATGCAAGGTCGGCTGAATCTGTCAGTCAGTGACGAATATAACAAAACCATTGAAAGAAGTGATCCACTTTATTTAACAAATCGAACCTAAGCTATCAAAACATTGCCAAAAGAAAGCCATTAAAGCGAAACATAGATGAAATTAATCCAAACTATCCAGGGTTATCGAAACTGACCTAACCTTTTGAGACAAAGCTAAGTTAAAGTGAACAAAGCGGAAACAAGATGTGAACAATTTTTGATTACTCACTTCTAAATGAACCTATGCTGACACAAATGAACCGAACTCAACCTAGATAAAACAATCTATAGACATTGAATTTCTAACATAATCAAACCCATTAATCCAAATCCCGTAAAACTGTGTCATGCAAAACTGTGGTAGAGTAAACTACACATTATCCAAAACTAACCTAGCCCTAGCCAAACAAACAACCATCAATCAAATCCATACCAACTAACCAAGTTTATTAGAAAAATAAAATCCCTTTACAAATTGAAACGAACCCAGCATACATAGATAAACTAAGAAATCAACTTAGCTCATTTAGAAAAAAAACTAGGAGTATACAAAGGAAAATAAAGCCTATAAACCTAAATCAATGTAAAAAATCCCATCTAAACAATAAAAATAACAATTAAAGCAAAAGGTTTGCATAATAAATTTAAGCTAAAAGAATAGAGATTATTACATCTCTAATATCACTATTCTAACTGATACAAACCAGTCATAACTTATACCACTAGTCGGATAATCTCACAATTCTAAGTTAAAAAAACCCAACTTATTTAAAGAAACTAGGAAATCAACTCAACCCCATCAAAAAATGAAACTAGACCTACTCAAATCAAAATAAAGCCGATAAACAAGCATCATTCCGAACAAACCGGTATAAACAACGTATAAAAAATCAGGGCGAAAACATGACATAATCACAACAACCAACAGGATCCAAAGATATTAAAACCTTAAAGTCAATATTTAAACTTTGTCGAACCCATCATACCTAGAAAAACTAAATCCACACGCCAAGACTTATAAGTGCCAAACATAACCTATAGGAACAGATTCAAGTTAATCAGGTCTGGCCACATAAACATTCTTGTGTCGAACGAACTTGCCTAGACTTCTAAAAACCAAAAAAGAAGTTTCCGTCTTTCGAAGCCAATGTTATTGAAAGCACTCACAATTACTCAATCAAAAAATTAGTTGAACACACTAAGGGATAACACATTATTAGTTGCAAAATATAAAATGATATTACCCTCATCCTATTAAAAGTATCCTCCCAGAAGATTCCATTTCAACGAAGCACAAACAAAACCCAACATGGCCAACCCAAATTGGAAGTAACAAAACCATGCAAGGTCGGCTGAATCTGTCAGTCAGTGACGAATATAACAAAACCATTGAAAGAAGTGATCCACTTTATTTAACAAATCGAACCTAAGCTATCAAAACATTGCCAAAAGAAAGCCATTAAAGCGAAACATAGATGAAATTAATCCAAACTATCCAGGGTTATCGAAACTGACCTAACCTTTTGAGACAAGGCTAAGTTAAAGTGAACAAAGCGGAAACAAGATGTGAACAATTTTTGATTACTCACTTCTAAATGAACCTATGCTGACACAAATGAACCGAACTCAACCTAGATAAAACAATCTATAGACATTGAATTTCTAACATAATCAAACCCATTAATCCAAATCCCGTAAAACTGTGTCATGCAAAACTGTGGTAGAGTAAACTACACATTATCCAAAACTAACCTAGCCCTAGCCAAACAAACAACCATCAATCAAATCCATACCAACTAACCAAGTTTATTAGAAAAATAAAATCCCTTTACAAATTGAAACGAACCCAGCATACATAGATAAACTAAGAAATCAACTTAGCTCATTTAGAAAAAAAACTAGGAGTATACAAAGGAAAATAAAGCCTATAAACCTAAATCAATGTAAAAAATCCCATCTAAACAATAAAAATAACAATTAAAGCAAAAGGTTTGCATAATAAATTTAAGCTAAAAGAATAGAGATTATTACATCTCTAATATCACTATTCTAACTGATACAAACCAGTCATAACTTATACCACTAGCCGGATAATCTCACAATTCTAAGTTAAAAAAACCCAACTTATTTAAAGAAACTAGGAAATCAACTCAACCCCATCAAAAAATGAAACTAGACCTACTCAAATCAAAATAAAGCCGATAAACAAGCATCATTCCGAACAAACCGGTATAAACAACGTATAAAAAATCAGGGCGAAAACATGACATAATCACAACAACCAACAGGATCCAAAGATATTAAAACCTTAAAGTCAATATTTAAACTTTGTCGAACCCATCATACCTAGAAAAACTAAATCCACACGCCAAGACTTATAAGTGCCAAACATAACCTATAGGAACAGATTCAAGTTAATCAGGTCTGGCCACATAAACATTCTTGTGTCGAACGAACTTGCCTAGACTTCTAAAAACCAAAAAAGAAGTTTCCGTCTTTCGAAGCCAATGTTATTGAAAGCACTCACAATTACTCAATCAAAAAATTAGTTGAACACACTAAGGGATAACACATTATTAGTTGCAAAATATAAAATGATATTACCCGCATCCTATTAAAAGTATCCTCCCAGAAGATTCCATTTCAACGAAGCACAAACAAAACCCAACATGGCCAACCCAAATTGGAAGTATCAAAACCATGCAAGGTTGGCTGAATCTGTCAGTCAGTGACGAATATAACAAAACCATTGAAAGAAGTGACCCACTTTATTTAACAAATCGAACCTAAGCTATCAAAACAATGCCAAAAGAAAGCTATTAAAGCGAAACATAGATGAAATTAATCCAAACTATCCAGGGTTATCGAAACTGACCTAACCTTTTGAGACAAAGCTAAGTTAAAGTGAACAAAGTGGAAACAAGATGCGAACAATTTTTGATTACTCACTTCAAAACCAACCTATGCTGATACAAATGAACTGAACTCAAACTAGATAAAACCATCTGGTAGACATTGAATTTCTAACATAATCAAACTCATTAATCCAAATCCCGTAAAACTGTGTCATGCAAAACTGTGGTAGAGTAAACTACACATTATCCAAAACTAACCTAGCCCTAGCCAAACAAACAACCATCAATCAAATCCATACCAACTAACCAAGTTTATTAGAAAAATAAAATCCCTTTACAAATTGAAACGAACCCAGCATACATAGATAAACTAAGAAATCAACTTAGCTCATTTAGAAAAAAAACTAGGAGTATACAAAGGAAAATAAAGCCTATAAACCTAAATCAATGTAAAAAATCCCATCTAAACAATAAAAATAACAATTAAAGCAAAAGGTTTGCATAATAAATTTAAGCTAAAAGAATAGAGATTATTACATCTCTAATATCACTATTCTAACTGATACAAACCAGTCATAACTTATACCACTAGTCGGATAATCTCACAATTCTAAGTTAAAAAAACCCAACTTATTTAAAGAAACTAGGAAATCAACTCAACCCCATCAAAAAATGAAACCAGACCTACTCAAATCAAAATAAAGCCGATAAACAAGCATCATTCCGAACAAACCGGTATAAACAACGTATAAAAAATCAGGGCGAAAACATGACATAATCACAACAACCAACAGGATCCAAAGATATTAAAACCTTAAAGTCAATATTTAAACTTTGTCGAACCCATCATACCTAGAAAAACTAAATCCACACGCCAAGACTTATAAGTGCCAAACATAACCTATAGGAACAGATTCAAGTTAATCAGGTCTGGCCACATAAACATTCTTGTGTCGAACGAACTTGCCTAGACTTCTAAAAACCAAAAAAGAAGTTTCCGTCTTTCGAAGCCAATGTTATTGAAAGCACTCACAATTACTCAATCAAAAAATTAGTTGAACACACTAAGGGATAACACATTATTAGTTGCAAAATATAAAATGATATTACCCGCATCCTATTAAAAGTATCCTCCCAGAAGATTCCATTTCAACGAAGCACAAACAAAACCCAACATGGCCAACCAAAATTGGAAGTATCAAAACCATGCAAGGTTGGCTGAATCTGTCAGTCAGTGACGAATATAACAAAACCATTGAAAGAAGTGACCCACTTTATTTAACAAATCGAACCTAAGCTATCAAAACATTGCCAAAAGAAAGCTATTAAAGCGAAACATAGATGAAATTAATCCAAACTATCCAGGGTTATCGAAACTGACCTAACCTTTTGAGACAAAGCTAAGTTAAAGTGAACAAAGTGGAAACAAGATGCGAACAATTTTTGATTACTCACTTCTAAATCAACCTATGCTGATACAAATGAACTGAACTCAACCTAGATAAAACAATCTGGTAGACATTGAATTTCTAACATAATCAAACTCATTAATCCAAATCCCGTAAAACTGTGTCATGCAAAACTGTGGTAGAGTAAACTACACATTATCCAAAACTAACCTAGCCCTAGCCAAACAAACAACCATCAATCAAATCCATACCAACTAACCAAGTTTATTAGAAAAATAAAATCCCTTTACAAATTGAAACGAACCCAGCATACATAGATAAACTAAGAAATCAACTTAGCTCATTTAGAAAAAAAACTAGGAGTATACAAAGGAAAATAAAGCCTATAAACCTAAATCAATGTAAAAAATCCCATCTAAACAATAAAAATAACAATTAAAGCAAAAGGTTTGCATAATAAATTTAAGCTAAAAGAATAGAGATTATTACATCTCTAATATCACTATTCTAACTGATACAAACCAGTCATAACTTATACCACTAGCCGGATAATCTCACAATTCTAAGTTAAAAAAACCCAACTTATTTAAAGAAACTAGGAAATCAACTCAACCCCATCAAAAAATGAAACTAGACCTACTCAAATCAAAATAAAGCCGATAAACAAGCATCATTCCGAACAAACCGGTATAAACAACGTATAAAAAATCAGGGCGAAAACATGACATAATCACAACAACCAACAGGATCCAAAGATATTAAAACCTTAAAGTCAATATTTAAACTTTGTCGAACCCATCATACCTAGAAAAACTAAATCCACACGCCAAGACTTATAAGTGCCAAACATAACCTATAGGAACAGATTCATGTTAATCAGGTCTGGCCACATAAACATTCTTGTGTCGAACGAACTTGCCTAGACTTCTAAAAACCAAAAAAGAAGTTTCCGTCTTTCGAAGCCAATGTTATTGAAAGCACTCACAATTACTCAATCAAAAAATTAGTTGAACACACTAAGGGATAACACATTATTAGTTGCAAAATATAAAATGATATTACCCGCATCCTATTAAAAGTATCCTCCCAGAAGATTCCATTTCAACGAAGCACAAACAAAACCCAACATGGCCAACCCAAATTGGAAGTAACAAAACCATGCAAGGTTGGCTGAATCTGTCAGTCAGTGACGAATATAACAAAACCATTGAAAGAAGTGATCCACTTTATTTAACAAATCGAACCTAAGCTATCAAAACATTGCCAAAAGAAAGCCATTAAAGCGAAACATAGATGAAATTAATCCAAACTATCCAGGGTTATCGAAACTGACCTAACCTTTTGAGACAAAGCTAAGTTAAAGTGAACAAAGCGGAAACAAGATGTGAACAATTTTTGATTACTCACTTCCAAATGAACCTATGCTGATACAAATGAACCGAACTCAACCTAGATAAAACAATCTAGTAGACATTGAATTTCTAACATAATCAAACCCATTAATCCAAATCCCGTAAAACTGTGTCATGCAAAACTGTGGTAGAGTAAACTACACATTATCCAAAACTAACCTAGCCCTAGCCAAACAAACAACCATCAATCAAATCCATACCAACTAACCAAGTTTATTAGAAAAATAAAATCCCTTTACAAATTGAAACGAACCCAGCATACATAGATAAACTAAGAAATCAACTTAGCTCATTTAGAAAAAAAACTAGGAGTATACAAAGGAAAATAAAGCCTATAAACCTAAATCAATGTAAAAAATCCCATCTAAACAATAAAAATAACAATTAAAGCAAAAGGTTTGCATAATAAATTTAAGCTAAATGAATAGAGATTATTACATCTCTAATATCACTATTCTAACTGATACAAACCAGTCATAACTTATACCACTAGTCGGATAATCTCACAATTCTAAGTTAAAAAAACCCAACTTATTTAAAGAAACTAGGAAATCAACTCAACCCCATCAAAAAATGAAACTAGACCTACTCAAATCAAAATAAAGCCGATAAACAAGCATCATTCCGAACAAACCGGTATAAACAACGTATAAAAAATCAGGGCGAAAACATGACATAATCACAACAACCAACAGGATCCAAAGATATTAAAACCTTAAAGTCAATATTTAAACTTTGTCGAACCCATCATACCTAGAAAAACTAAATCCACACGCCAAGACTTATAAGTGCCAAACATAACCTATAGGAACAGATTCAAGTTAATCAGGTCTGGCCACATAAACATTCTTGTGTCGAACGAACTTGCCTAGACTTCTAAAAACCAAAAAAGAAGTTTCCGTCTTTCGAAGCCAATGTTATTGAAAGCACTCACAATTACTCAATCAAAAAATTAGTTGAACACACTAAGGGATAACACATTATTAGTTGCAAAATATAAAATGATATTACCCTCATCCTATTAAAAGTATCCTCCCAGAAGATTCCATTTCAACGAAGCACAAACAAAACCCAACATGGCCAACCCAAATTGGAAGTAACAAAACCTTGCAAGGTCGGCTGAATCTGTCAGTCAGTGACGAATATAACAAAACCATTGAAAGAAGTGATCCACTTTATTTAACAAATCGAACCTAAGCTATCAAAACATTGCCAAAAGAAAGCCATTAAAGCGAAACATAGATGAAATTAATCCAAACTATCCAGGGTTATCGAAACTGACCTAACCTTTTGAGACAAAGCTAAGTTAAAGTGAACAAAGCGGAAACAAGATGTGAACAATTTTTGATTACTCACTTCTAAATGAACCTATGCTGACACAAATGAACCGAACTCAACCTAGATAAAACAATCTATAGACATTGAATTTCTAACATAATCAAACCCATTAATCCAAATCCCGTAAAACTGTGTCATGCAAAACTGTGGTAGAGTAAACTACACGTTATCCAAAACTAACCTAGCCCTAGCCAAACAAACAACCATCAATCAAATCCATACCAACTAACCAAGTTTATTAGAAAAATAAAATCCCTTTACAAATTGAAACGAACCCAGCATACATAGATAAACTAAGAAATCAACTTAGCTCATTTAGAAAAAAAACTAGGAGTATACAAAGGAAAATAAAGCCTATAAACCTAAATCAATGTAAAAAATCCCATCTAAACAATAAAAATAACAATTAAAGCAAAAGGTTTGCATAATAAATTTAAGCTAAAAGAATAGAGATTATTACATCTCTAATATCACTATTCTAACTGATACAAACCAGTCATAACTTATACCACTAGCCGGATAATCTCACAATTCTAAGTTAAAAAAACCCAACTTATTTAAAGAAACTAGGAAATCAACTCAACCCCATCAAAAAATGAAACTAGACCAACTCAAATCAAAATAAAGCCGATAAACAAGCATCATTCCGAACAAACCGGTATAAACAACGTATAAAAAATCAGGGCGAAAACATGACATAATCACAACAACCAACAGGATCCAAAGATATTAAAACCTTAAAGTCAATATTTAAACTTTGTCGAACCCATCATACCTAGAAAAACTAAATCCACACGCCAAGACTTATAAGTGCCAAACATAACCTATAGGAACAGATTCAAGTTAATCAGGTCTGGCCACATAAACATTCTTGTGTCGAACGAACTTGCCTAGACTTCTAAAAACCAAAAAAGAAGTTTCCGTCTTTCGAAGCCAATGTTATTGAAAGCACTCACAATTACTCAATCAAAAAATTAGTTGAACACCTAAGGGATAACACATTATTAGTTGCAAAATATAAAATGATATTACCCTCATCCTATTAAAAGTATCCTCCCAGAAGATTCCATTTCAACGAAGCACAAACAAAACCCAACATGGCCAACCCAAATTGGAAGTAACAAAACCATGCAAGGTCGGCTGAATCTGTCAGTCAGTGACGAATATAACAAAACCATTGAAAGAAGTGATCCACTTTATTTAACAAATCGAACCTAAGCTATCAAAACATTGCCAAAAGAAAGCCATTAAAGCGAAACATAGATGAAATTAATCCAAACTATCCAGGGTTATCGAAACTGACCTAACCTTTTGAGACAAAGCTAAGTTAAAGTGAACAAAGCGGAAACAAGATGTGAATAATTTTTGATTACTCACTTCTAAATGAACCTATGCTGACACAAATGAACCGAACTCAACCTAGATAAAACAATCTATAGACATTGAATTTCTAACATAATCAAACCCATTAATCCAAATCCCGTAAAACTGTGTCATGCAAAACTGTGGTAGAGTAAACTACACATTATCCAAAACTAACCTAGCCCTAGCCAAACAAACAACCATCAATCAAATCCATACCAACTAACCAAGTTTATTAGAAAAATAAAATCCCTTTACAAATTGAAACGAAGGAAAATAAAGCCTATAAACCTAAATCAATGTAAAAAATCCCATCTAAACAATAAAAATAACAATTAAAGCAAAAGGTTTGCATAATAAATTTAAGCTAAAAGAATAGAGATTATTACATCTCTAATATCACTATTCTAACTGATACAAACCAGTCATAACTTATACCACTAGCCGGATAATCTCACAATTCTAAGTTAAAAAAACCCAACTTATTTAAAGAAACTAGGAAATCAACTCAACCCCATCAAAAAATGAAACTAGACCTACTCAAATCAAAATAAAGCCGATAAACAAGCATCATTCCGAACAAACCGGTATAAACAACGTATAAAAAATCAGGGCGAAAACATGACATAATCACAACAACCAACAGGATCCAAAGATATTAAAACCTTAAAGTCAATATTTAAACTTTGTCGAACCCGTCATACCTAGAAAAACTAAATCCACACGCCAAGACTTATAAGTGCCAAACATAACCTATAGGAACAGATTCAAGTTAATCAGGTCTGGCCACATAAACATTCTTGTGTCGAACGAACTTGCCTAGACTTCTAAAAACCAAAAAAGAAGTTTCCGTCTTTCGAAGCCAATGTTATTGAAAGCACTCACAATTACTCAATCAAAAAATTAGTTGAACACTAAGGGATAACACATTATTAGTTGCAAAATATAAAATGATATTACCCTCATCCTATTAAAAGTATCCTCCCAGAAGATTCCATTTCAACGAAGCACAAACAAAACCCAACATGGCCAACCCAAATTGGAAGTAACAAAACCATGCAAGGTCGGCTGAATCTGTCAGTCAGTGACGAATATAACAAAACCATTGAAAGAAGTGATCCACTTTATTTAACAAATCGAACCTAAGCTATCAAAACATTGCCAAAAGAAAGCCATTAAAGCGAAACATAGATGAAATTAATCCAAACTATCCAGGGTTATCGAAACTGACCTAACCTTTTGAGACAAAGCTAAGTTAAAGTGAACAAAGCGGAAACAAGATGTGAACAATTTTTGATTACTCACTTCTAAATGAACCTATGCTGACACAAATGAACCGAACTCAACCTAGATAAAACAATCTATAGACATTGAATTTCTAACATAATCAAACCCATTAATCCAAATCCCGTAAAACTGTGTCATGCAAAACTGTGGTAGAGTAAACTACACATTATCCAAAACTAACCTAGCCCTAGCCAAACAAACAACCATCAATCAAATCCATACCAACTAACCAAGTTTATTAGAAAAATAAAATCCCTTTACAAATTGAAACGAAGGAAAATAAAGCCTATAAACCTAAATCAATGTAAAAAATCCCATCTAAACAATAAAAATAACAATTAAAGCAAAAGGTTTGCATAATAAATTTAAGCTAAAAGAATAGAGATTATTACATCTCTAATATCACTATTCTAACTGATACAAACCAGTCATAACTTATACCACTAGCCGGATAATCTCACAATTCTAAGTTAAAAAAACCCAACTTATTTAAAGAAACTAGGAAATCAACTCAACCCCATCAAAAAATGAAACTAGACCTACTCAAATCAAAATAAAGCCGATAAACAAGCATCATTCCGAACAAACCGGTATAAACAACGTATAAAAAATCAGGGCGAAAACATGACATAATCACAACAACCAACAGGATCCAAAGATATTAAAACCTTAAAGTCAATATTTAAACTTTGTCGAACCCATCATACCTAGAAAAACTAAATCCACACGCCAAGACTTATAAGTGCCAAACATAACCTATAGGAACAGATTCAAGTTAATCAGGTCTGGCCACATAAACATTCTTGTGTCGAACGAACTTGCCTAGACTTCTAAAAACCAAAAAAGAAGTTTCCGTCTTTCGAAGCCAATGTTATTGAAAGCACTCACAATTACTCAATCAAAAAATTAGTTGAACACACTAAGGGATAACACATTATTAGTTGCAAAATATAAAATGATATTACCCTCATCCTATTAAAAGTATCCTCCCAGAAGATTCCATTTCAACGAAGCACAAACAAAACCCAACATGGCCAACCCAAATTGGAAGTAACAAAACCATGCAAGGTCAGCTGAATCTGTCAGTCAGTGACGAATATAACAAAACCATTGAAAGAAGTGATCCACTTTATTTAACAAATCGAACCTAAGCTATCAAAACATTGCCAAAAGAAAGCCATTAAAGCGAAACATAGATGAAATTAATCCAAACTATCCAGGGTTATCGAAACTGACCTAACCTTTTGAGACAAAGCTAAGTTAAAGTGAACAAAGCGGAAACAAGATGTGAACAATTTTTGATTACTCACTTCTAAATGAACCTATGCTGACACAAATGAACCGAACTCAACCTAGATAAAACAATCTATAGACATTGAATTTCTAACATAATCAAACCCATTAATCCAAATCCCGTAAAACTGTGTCATGCAAAACTGTGGTAGAGTAAACTACACATTATCCAAAACTAACCTAGCCCTAGCCAAACAAACAACCATCAATCAAATCCATACCAACTAACCAAGTTTATTAGAAAAATAAAATCCCTTTACAAATTGAAACGAACCCAGCATACATAGATAAACTAAGAAATCAACTTAGCTCATTTAGAAAAAAAACTAGGAGTATACAAAGGAAAATAAAGCCTATAAACCTAAATCAATGTAAAAAATCCCATCTAAACAATAAAAATAACAATTAAAGCAAAAGGTTTGCATAATAAATTTAAGCTAAAAGAATAGAGATTATTACATCTCTAATATCACTATTCTAACTGATACAAACCAGTCATAACTTATACCACTAGCCGGATAATCTCACAATTCTAAGTTAAAAAAACCCAACTTATTTAAAGAAACTAGGAAATCAACTCAACCCCATCAAAAAATGAAACTAGTCCTACTCAAATCAAAATAAAGCCGATAAACAAGCATCATTCCGAACAAACCGGTATAAACAACGTATAAAAAATCAGGGCGAAAACATGACATAATCACAACAACCAACAGGATCCAAAGATATTAAAACCTTAAAGTCAATATTTAAACTTTGTCGAACCCATCATACCTAGAAAAACTAAATCCACACGCCAAGACTTATAAGTGCCAAACATAACCTATAGGAACAGATTCAAGTTAATCAGGTCTGGCCACATAAACATTCTTGTGTCGAACGAACTTGCCTAGACTTCTAAAAACCAAAAAAGAAGTTTCCGTCTTTCGAAGCCAATGTTATTGAAAGCACTCACAATTACTCAATCAAAAAATTAGTTGAACACACTAAGGGATAACACATTATTAGTTGCAAAATATAAAATGATATTACCCTCATCCTATTAAAAGTATCCTCCCAGAAGATTCCATTTCAACGAAGCACAAACAAAACCCAACATGGCCAACCCAAATTGGAAGTAACAAAACCATGCAAGGTCGGCTGAATCTGTCAGTCAGTGACGAATATAACAAAACCATTGAAAGAAGTGATCCACTTTATTTAACAAATCGAACCTAAGCTATCAAAACATTGCCAAAAGAAAGCCATTAAAGCGAAACATAGATGAAATTAATCCAAACTATCCAGGGTTATCGAAACTGACCTAACCTTTTGAGACAAAGCTAAGTTAAAGTGAACAAAGCGGAAACAAGATGTGAATAATTTTTGATTACTCACTTCTAAATGAACCTATGCTGACACAAATGAACCGAACTCAACCTAGATAAAACAATCTATAGACATTGAATTTCTAACATAATCAAACCCATTAATCCAAATCCCGTAAAACTGTGTCATGCAAAACTGTGGTAGAGTAAACTACACATTATCCAAAACTAACCTAGCCCTAGCCAAACAAACAACCATCAATCAAATCCATACCAACTAACCAAGTTTATTAGAAAAATAAAATCCCTTTACAAATTGAAACGAAGGAAAATAAAGCCTATAAACCTAAATCAATGTAAAAAATCCCATCTAAACAATAAAAATAACAATTAAAGCAAAAGGTTTGCATAATAAATTTAAGCTAAAAGAATAGAGATTATTACATCTCTAATATCACTATTCTAACTGATACAAACCAGTCATAACTTATACCACTAGCCGGATAATCTCACAATTGTAAGTTAAAAAAACCCAACTTATTTAAAGAAACTAGGAAATCAACTCAACCCCATCAAAAAATGAAACTAGACCTAATCAAATCAAAATAAAGCCGATAAACAAGCATCATTCCGAACAAACCGGTATAAACAACGTATAAAAAATCAGGGCGAAAACATGACATAATCACAACAACCAACAGGATCCAAAGATATTAAAACCTTAAAGTCAATATTTAAACTTTGTCGAACCCATCATACCTAGAAAAACTAAATCCACACGCCAAGACTTATAAGTGCCAAACATAACCTATAGGAACAGATTCAAGTTAATCAGGTCTGGCCACATAAACATTCTTGTGTCGAACGAACTTGCCTAGACTTCTAAAAACCAAAAAAGAAGTTTCCGTCTTTCGAAGCCAATGTTATTGAAAGCACTCACAATTACTCAATCAAAAAATTAGTTGAACACACTAAGGGATAACACATTATTAGTTGCAAAATATAAAATGATATTACCCGCATCCTATTAAAAGTATCCTCCCAGAAGATTCCATTTCAACGAAGCACAAACAAAACCCAACATGGCCAACCCAAATTGGAAGTAACAAAACCATGCAAGGTTGGCTGAATCTGTCAGTCAGTGACGAATATAACAAAACCATTGAAAGAAGTGATCCACTTTATTTAACAAATCGAACCTAAGCTATCAAAACATTGCCAAAAGAAAGCCATTAAAGCGAAACATAGATGAAATTAATCCAAACTATCCAGGGTTATCGAAACTGACCTAACCTTTTGAGACAAAGCTAAGTTAAAGTGAACAAAGCGGAAACAAGATGTGAACAATTTTTGATTACTCACTTCTAAATGAACCTATGCTGACACAAATGAACCGAACTCAACCTAGATAAAACAATCTATAGACATTGAATTTCTAACATAATCAAACCCATTAATCCAAATCCCGTAAAACTGTGTCATGCAAAACTGTGGTAGAGTAAACTACACATTATCCAAAACTAACCTAGCCCGAGCCAAACAAACAACCATCAATCAAATCCATACCAACTAACCAAGTTTATTGGAAAAATAAAATCCCTTTACAAATTGAAACGAACCCAGCATACATAGATAAACTAAGAAATCAACTTAGCTCATTTAGAAAAAAAACTAGGAGTATACAAAGGAAAATAAAGCCTATAAACCTAAATCAATGTAAAAAATCCCATCTAAACAATAAAAATAACAATTAAAGCAAAAGGTTTGCATAATAAATTTAAGCTAAAAGAATAGAGATTATTACATCTCTAATATCACTATTCTAACTGATACAAACCAGTCATAACTTATACCACTAGCCGGATAATCTCACAATTCTAAGTTAAAAAAAACCCAACTTATTTAAAGAAACTAGGAAACAACTCAACCCCATCAAAAAATGAAACTAGTTCTACTCAAATCAAAATAAAGCCGATAAACAAGCATCATTTCGAACAAACCGGTATAAACAACGTATAAAAAATCAGGGCGAAAACATGACATAATCACAACAACCAACAGGATCCAAAGATATTAAAACCTTAAAGTCAATATTTAAACTTTGTCGAACCCATCATACCTAGAAAAACTAAATCCACACGCCAAGACTTATAAGTGCCAAACATAACCTATAGGAACAGATTCAAGTTAATCAGGTCTGGCCACATAAACATTCTTGTGTCGAACGAACTTGCCTAGACTTCTAAAAACCCAAAAAGAAGTTTCCGTCTTTCGAAGCCAATGTTATTGAAAGCACTCACAATTACTCAATCAAAAAATTAGTTGAACACACTAAGGGATAACACATTATTAGTTGCAAAATATAAAATGATATTACCCTCATCCTATTAAAAGTATCCTCCCAGAAGATTCCATTTCAACGAAGCACAAACAAAACCCAACATGGCCAACCCAAATTGGAAGTAACAAAACCATGCAAGGTCGGCTGAATCTGTCAGTCAGTGACGAATATAACAAAACCATTGAAAGAAGTGATCCACTTTATTTAACAAATCGAACCTAAGCTATCAAAACATTGCCAAAAGAAAGCCATTAAAGCGAAACATAGATGAAATTAATCCAAACTATCCAGGGTTATCGAAACTGACCTAACCTTTTGAGACAAAGCTAAGTTAAAGTGAACAAAGCGGAAACAAGATGTGAATAATTTTTTATTACTCACTTCTAAATGAACCTATGCTGACACAAATGAACCGAACTCAACCTAGATAAAACAATCTATAGACATTGAATTTCTAACATAATCAAACCCATTAATCCAAATCCCGTAAAACTGTGTCATGCAAAACTGTGGTAGAGTAAACTACACATTATCCAAAACTAACCTAGCCCTAGCCAAACAAACAACCATCAATCAAATCCATACCAACTAACCAAGTTTATTAGAAAAATAAAATCCCTTTACAAATTGAAACGAAGGAAAATAAAGCCTATAAACCTAAATCAATGTAAAAAATCCCATCTAAACAATAAAAATAACAATTAAAGCAAAAGGTTTGCATAATAAATTTAAGCTAAAAGAATAGAGATTATTACATCTCTAATATCACTATTCTAACTGATACAAACCAGTCATAACTTATACCACTAGCCGGATAATCTCACAATTCTAAGTTAAAAAAACCCAACTTATTTAAAGAAACTAGGAAATCAACTCAACCCCATCAAAAAATGAAACTAGGCCTACTCAAATCAAAATAAAGCCGATAAACAAGCATCATTCCGAACAAACCGGTATAAACAACGTATAAAAAATCAGGGCGAAAACATGACATAATCACAACAACCAACAGGATCCAAAGATATTAAAACCTTAAAGTCAATATTTAAACTTTGTCGAACCCATCATACCTAGAAAAACTAAATCCACACGCCAAGACTTATAAGTGCCAAACATAACCTATAGGAACAGATTCAAGTTAATCAGGTCTGGCGACATAAACATTCTTGTGTCGAACGAACTTGCCTAGACTTCTAAAAACCAAAAAAGAAGTTTCCGTCTTTCGAAGCCAATGTTATTGAAAGCACTCACAATTACTCAATCAAAAAATTAGTTGAACACACTAAGGGATAACACATTATTAGTTGCAAAATATAAAATGATATTACCCTCATCCTATTAAAAGTATCCTCCCAGAAGATTCCATTTCAACGAAGCACAAACAAAACCCAACATGGCCAACCCAAATTGGAAGTAACAAAACCATGCAAGGTTGGCTGAATCTGTCAGTTAGTGACGAATATAACAAAACCATTGAAAGAAGTGATCCACTTTATTTAACAAATCGAACCTAAGCTATCAAAACATTGCCAAAAGAAAGCCCTTAAAGCGAAACATAGATGAAATTAATCCAAACTATCCAGGGTTATCGAAACTGACCTAACCTTTTGAGACAAAGCTAAGTTAAAGTGAACAAAGCGGAAACAAGATGTGAACAATTTTTGATTACTCACTTCTAAATGAACCTATGCTGACACAAATGAACCGAACTCAACCTAGATAAAACAATCTATAGACATTGAATTTCTAACATAATCAAACCCATTAATCCAAATCCCGTAAAACTGTGTCATGCAAAACTGTGGTAGAGTAAACTACACATTATCCAAAACTAACCTAGCCCTAGCCAAACAAACAACCATCAATCAAATCCATACCAACTAACCAAGTTTATTAGAAAAATAAAATCCCTTTACAAATTGAAACGAACCCAGCATACATAGATAAACTAAGAAATCAACTTAGCTCATTTAGAAAAAAAACTAGGAGTATACAAAGGAAAATAAAGCCTATAAACCTAAATCAATGTAAAAAATCCCATCTAAACAATAAAAATAACAATTAAAGCAAAAGGTTTGCATAATAAATTTAAGCTAAAAGAATAGAGATTATTACATCTCTAATATCACTATTCTAACTGATACAAACCAGTCATAACTTATACCACTAGCCGGATAATCTCACAATTCTAAGTTAAAAAAAACCCAACTTATTTAAAGAAACTAGGAAATCAACTCAACCCCATCAAAAAATGAAACTAGTTCTACTCAAATCAAAATAAAGCCGATAAACAAGCATCATTCCGAACAAACCGGTATAAACAACGTATAAAAAATCAGGGCGAAAACATGACATAATCACAACAACCAACAGGATCCAAAGATATTAAAACCTTAAAGTCAATATTTAAACTTTGTCGAACCCATCATACCTAGAAAAACTAAATCCACACGCCAAGACTTATAAGTGCCAAACATAACCTATAGGAACAGATTCAAGTTAATCAGGTCTGGCCACATAAACATTCTTGTGTCGAACGAACTTGCCTAGACTTCTAAAAACCAAAAAAGAAGTTTCCGTCTTTCGAAGCCAATGTTATTGAAAGCACTCACAATTACTCAATCAAAAAATTAGTTGAACACACTAAGGGATAACACATTATTAGTTGCAAAATATAAAATGATATTACCCTCATCCTATTAAAAGTATCCTCCCAGAAGATTCCATTTCAACGAAGCACAAACAAAACCCAACATGGCCAACCCAAATTGGAAGTAACAAAACCATGCAAGGTCGGCTGAATCTGTCAGTCAGTGACGAATATAACAAAACCATTGAAAGAAGTGATCCACTTTATTTAACAAATCGAACCTAAGCTATCAAAACATTGCCAAAAGAAAGCCATTAAAGCGAAACATAGATGAAATTAATCCAAACTATCCAGGGTTATCGAAACTGACCTAACCTTTTGAGACAAAGCTAAGTTAAAGTGAACAAAGCGGAAACAAGATGTGAATAATTTTTGATTACTCACTTCTAAATGAACCTATGCTGACACAAATGAACCGAACTCAACCTAGATAAAACAATCTATAGACATTGAATTTCTAACATAATCAAACCCATTAATCCAAATCCCGTAAAACTGTGTCATGCAAAACTGTGGTAGAGTAAACTACACATTATCCAAAACTAACCTAGCCCTAGCCAAACAAACAACCATCAATCAAATCCATACCAACTAACCAAGTTTATTAGAAAAATAAAATCCCTTTACAAATTGAAACGAAGGAAAATAAAGCCTATAAACCTAAATCAATGTAAAAAATCCCATCTAAACAATAAAAATAACAATTAAAGCAAAAGGTTTGCATAATAAATTTAAGCTAAAAGAATAGAGATTATTACATCTCTAATATCACTATTCTAACTGATACAAACCAGTCATAACTTATACCACTAGCCGGATAATCTCACAATTGTAAGTTAAAAAAACCCAACTTATTTAAAGAAACTAGGAAATCAACTCAACCCCATCAAAAAATGAAACTAGACCTACTCAAATCAAAATAAAGCCGATAAACAAGCATCATTCCGAACAAACCGGTATAAACAACGTATAAAAAATCAGGGCGAAAACATGACATAATCACAACAACCAACAGGATCCAAAGATATTAAAACCTTAAAGTCAATATTTAAACTTTGTCGAACCCATCATACCTAGAAAAACTAAATCCACACGCCAAGACTTATAAGTGCCAAACATAACCTATAGGAACAGATTCAAGTTAATCAGGTCTGGCGACATAAACATTCTTGTGTCGAACGAACTTGCCTAGACTTCTAAAAACCAAAAAAGAAGTTTCCGTCTTTCGAAGCCAATGTTATTGAAAGCACTCACAATTACTCAATCAAAAAATTAGTTGAACACACTAAGGGATAACACATTATTAGTTGCAAAATATAAAATGATATTACCCTCATCCTATTAAAAGTATCCTCCCAGAAGATTCCATTTCAACGAAGCACAAACAAAACCCAACATGGCCAACCCAAATTGGAAGTAACAAAACCATGCAAGGTTGGCTGAATCTGTCAGTTAGTGACGAATATAACAAAACCATTGAAAGAAGTGATCCACTTTATTTAACAAATCGAACCTAAGCTATCAAAACATTGCCAAAAGAAAGCCCTTAAAGCGAAACATAGATGAAATTAATCCAAACTATCCAGGGTTATCGAAACTGACCTAACCTTTTGAGACAAAGCTAAGTTAAAGTGAACAAAGCGGAAACAAGATGTGAACAATTTTTGATTACTCACTTCTAAATGAACCTATGCTGACACAAATGAACCGAACTCAACCTAGATAAAACAATCTATAGACATTGAATTTCTAACATAATCAAACCCATTAATCCAAATCCCGTAAAACTGTGTCATGCAAAACTGTGGTAGAGTAAACTACACATTATCCAAAACTAACCTAGCCCTAGCCAAACAAACAACCATCAATCAAATCCATACCAACTAACCAAGTTTATTAGAAAAATAAAATCCCTTTACAAATTGAAACGAACCCAGCATACATAGATAAACTAAGAAATCAACTTAGCTCATTTAGAAAAAAAACTAGGAGTATACAAAGGAAAATAAAGCCTATAAACCTAAATCAATGTAAAAAATCCCATCTAAACAATAAAAATAACAATTAAAGCAAAAGGTTTGCATAATAAATTTAAGCTAAAAGAATAGAGATTATTACATCTCTAATATCACTATTCTAACTGATACAAACCAGTCATAACTTATACCACTAGCCGGATAATCTCACAATTCTAAGTTAAAAAAAACCCAACTTATTTAAAGAAACTAGGAAATCAACTCAACCCCATCAAAAAATGAAACTAGTTCTACTCAAATCAAAATAAAGCCGATAAACAAGCATCATTCCGAACAAACCGGTATAAACAACGTATAAAAAATCAGGGCGAAAACATGACATAATCACAACAACCAACAGGATCCAAAGATATTAAAACTTTAAAGTCAATATTTAAACTTTGTCGAACCCATCATACCTAGAAAAACTAAATCCACACGCCAAGACTTATAAGTGCCAAACATAACCTATAGGAACAGATTCAAGTTAATCAGGTCTGGCCACATAAACATTCTTGTGTCGAACGAACTTGCCTAGACTTCTAAAAACCAAAAAAGAAGTTTCCGTCTTTCGAAGCCAATGTTATTGAAAGCACTCACAATTACTCAATCAAAAAATTAGTTGAACACACTAAGGGATAACACATTATTAGTTGCAAAATATAAAATGATATTACCCTCATCCTATTAAAAGTATCCTCCCAGAAGATTCCATTTCAACGAAGCACAAACAAAACCCAACATGGCCAACCCAAATTGGAAGTAACAAAACCATGCAAGGTCGGCTGAATCTGTCAGTCAGTGACGAATATAACAAAACCATTGAAAGAAGTGATCCACTTTATTTAACAAATCGAACCTAAGCTATCAAAACATTGCCAAAAGAAAGCCATTAAAGCGAAACATAGATGAAATTAATCCAAACTATCCAGGGTTATCGAAACTGACCTAACCTTTTGAGACAAAGCTAAGTTAAAGTGAACAAAGCGGAAACAAGATGTGAACAATTTTTGATTACTCACTTCTAAATGAACCTATGCTGACACAAATGAACCGAACTCAACCTAGATAAAACAATCTATAGACATTGAATTTCTAACATAATCAAACCCATTAATCCAAATCCCGTAAAACTGTGTCATGCAAAACTGTGGTAGAGTAAACTACACATTATCCAAAACTAACCTAGCCCTAGCCAAACAAACAACCATCAATCAAATCCATACCAACTAACCAAGTTTATTAGAAAAATAAAATCCCTTTACAAATTGAAACGAACCCAGCATACATAGATAAACTAAGAAATCAACTTAGCTCATTTAGAAAAAAAACTAGGAGTATACAAAGGAAAATAAAGCCTATAAACCTAAATCAATGTAAAAAATCCCATCTAAACAATAAAAATAACAATTAAAGCAAAAGGTTTGCATAATAAATTTAAGCTAAAAGAATAGAGATTATTACATCTCTAATATCACTATTCTAACTGATACAAACCAGTCATAACTTATACCACTAGCCGGATAATCTCACAATTCTAAGTTAAAAAAAACCCAACTTATTTAAAGAAACTAGGAAATCAACTCAACCCCATCAAAAAATGAAACTAGTTCTACTCAAATCAAAATAAAGCCGATAAACAAGCATCATTCCGAACAAACCGGTATAAACAACGTATAAAAAATCAGGGCGAAAACATGACATAATCACAACAACCAACAGGATCCAAAGATATTAAAACCTTAAAGTCAATATTTAAACTTTGTCGAACCCATCATACCTAGAAAAACTAAATCCACACGCCAAGACTTATAAGTGCCAAACATAACCTATAGGAACAGATTCAAGTTAATCAGGTCTGGCCACATAAACATTCTTGTGTCGAACGAACTTGCCTAGACTTCTAAAAACCAAAAAAGAAGTTTCCGTCTTTCGAAGCCAATGTTATTGAAAGCACTCACAATTACTCAATCAAAAAATTAGTTGAACACACTAAGGGATAACACATTATTTGTTGCAAAATATAAAATGATATTACCCTCATCCTATTAAAAGTATCCTCCCAGAAGATTCCATTTCAACGAAGCACAAACAAAACCCAACATGGCCAACCCAAATTGGAAGTAACAAAACCATGCAAGGTCGGCTGAATCTGTCAGTCAGTGACGAATATAACAAAACCATTGAAAGAAGTGATCCACTTTATTTAACAAATCGAACCTAAGCTATCAAAACATTGCCAAAAGAAAGCCATTAAAGCGAAACATAGATGAAATTAATCCAAACTATCCAGGGTTATCGAAACTGACCTAACCTTTTGAGACAAAGCTAAGTTAAAGTGAACAAAGCGGAAACAAGATGTGAACAATTTTTGATTACTCACTTCTAAATGAACCTATGCTGACACAAATGAACCGAACTCAACCTAGATAAAACAATCTATAGACATTGAATTTCTAACATAATCAAACCCATTAATCCAAATCCCGTAAAACTGTGTCATGCAAAACTGTGGTAGAGTAAACTACACATTATCCAAAACTAACCTAGCCCTAGCCAAACAAACAACCATCAATCAAATCCATACCAACTAACCAAGTTTATTAGAAAAATAAAATCCCTTTACAAATTGAAACGAAGGAAAACAAAGCCTATAAACCTAAATCAATGTAAAAAATCCCATCTAAACAATAAAAATAACAATTAAAGCAAAAGGTTTGCATAATAAATTTAAGCTAAAAGAATAGAGATTATTACATCTCTAATATCACTATTCTAACTGATACAAACCAGTCATAACTTATACCACTAGCCGGATAATCTCACAATTCTAAGTTAAAAAAACCCAACTTATTTAAAGAAACTAGGAAATCAACTCAACCCCATCAAAAAATGAAACTAGACCTAATCAAATCAAAATAAAGCCGATAAACAAGCATCATTCCGAACAAACCGGTATAAACAACGTATAAAAAATCAGGGCGAAAACATGACATAATCACAACAACCAACAGGATCCAAAGATATTAAAACCTTAAAGTCAATATTTAAACTTTGTCGAACCCATCATACCTAGAAAAACTAAATCCACACGCCAAGACTTATAAGTGCCAAACATAACCTATAGGAACAGATTCAAGTTAATCAGGTCTGGCCACATAAACATTCTTGTGTCGAACGAACTTGCCTAGACTTCTAAAAACCAAAAAAGAAGTTTCCGTCTTTCGAAGCCAATGTTATTGAAAGCACTCACAATTACTCAATCAAAAAATTAGTTGAACACACTAAGGGATAACACATTATTAGTTGCAAAATATAAAATGATATTACCCTCATCCTATTAAAAGTATCCTCCCAGAAGATTCCATTTCAACGAAGCACAAACAAAACCCAACATGGCCAACCATAATTGGAAGTAACAAAACCATGCAAGGTTGGCTGAATCTGTCAGTTAGTGACGAATATAACAAAACCATTGAAAGAAGTGATCCACTTTATTTAACAAATCGAACCTAAGCTATCGAAACATTGCCAAAAGAAAGCCCTTAAAGCGAAACATAGATGAAATTAATCCAAACTATCCAGGGTTATCGAAACTGACCTAACCTTTTGAGACAAAGCTAAGTTAAAGTGAACAAAGCGGAAACAAGATGTGAACAATTTTTGATTACTCACTTCTAAATGAACCTATGCTGACACAAATGAACCGAACTCAACCTAGATAAAACAATCTATAGACATTGAATTTCTAACATAATCAAACCCATTAATCCAAATCCCGTAAAACTGTGTCATGCAAAACTGTGGTAGAGTAAACTACACATTATCCAAAACTAACCTAGCCCTAGCCAAACAAACAACCATCAATCAAATCCATACCAACTAACCAAGTTTATTAGAAAAATAAAATCCCTTTACAAATTGAAACGAACCCAGCATACATAGATAAACTAAGAAATCAACTTAGCTCATTTAGAAAAAAAACTAGGAGTATACAAAGGAAAATAAAGCCTATAAACCTAAATCAATGTAAAAAATCCCATCTAAACAATAAAAATAACAATTAAAGCAAAAGGTTTGCATAATAAATTTAAGCTAAAAGAATAGAGATTATTACATCTCTAATATCACTATTCTAACTGATACAAACCAGTCATAACTTATACCACTAGCCGGATAATCTCACAATTCTAAGTTAAAAAAAACCCAACTTATTTAAAGAAACTAGGAAATCAACTCAACCCCATCAAAAAATGAAACTAGTTCTACTCAAATCAAAATAAAGCCGATAAACAAGCATCATTCCGAACAAACCGGTATAAACAACGTATAAAAAATCAGGGCGAATACATGACATAATCACAACAACCAACAGGATCCAAAGATATTAAAACTTTAAAGTCAATATTTAAACTTTGTTGAACCCATCATACCTAGAAAAACTAAATCCACACGCCAAGACTTATAAGTGCCAAACATAACCTATAGGAACAGATTCAAGTTAATCAGGTCTGGCCACATAAACATTCTTGTGTTGAACGAACTTGCCTAGACTTCTAAAAACCAAAAAAGAAGTTTCCGTCTTTCGAAGCCAATGTTATTGAAAGCACTCACAATTACTCAATCAAAAAATTAGTTGAACACACTAAGGGATAACACATTATTAGTTGCAAAATATAAAATGATATTACCCTCATCCTATTAAAAGTATCCTCCCAGAAGATTCCATTTCAACGAAGCACAAACAAAACCCAACATGGCCAACCATAATTGGAAGTAACAAAACCATGCAAGGTTGGCTGAATCTGTCAGTTAGTGACGAATATAACAAAACCATTGAAAGAAGTGATCCACTTTATTTAACAAATCGAACCTAAGCTATCGAAACATTGCCAAAAGAAAGCCCTTAAAGCGAAACATAGATGAAATTAATCCAAACTATCCAGGGTTATCGAAACTGACCTAACCTTTTGAGACAAAGCTAAGTTAAAGTGAACAAAGCGGAAACAAGATGTGAACAATTTTTGATTACTCACTTCTAAATGAACCTATGCTGACACAAATGAACCGAACTCAACCTAGATAAAACAATCTATAGACATTGAATTTCTAACATAATCAAACCCATTAATCCAAATCCCGTAAAACTGTGTCATGCAAAACTGTGGTAGAGTAAACTACACATTATCCAAAACTAACCTAGCCCTAGCCAAACAAACAACCATCAATCAAATCCATACCAACTAACCAAGTTTATTAGAAAAATAAAATCCCTTTACAAATTGAAACGAACCCAGCATACATAGATAAACTAAGAAATCAACTTAGCTCATTTAGAAAAAAAACTAGGAGTATACAAAGGAAAATAAAGCCTATAAACCTAAATCAATGTAAAAAATCCCATCTAAACAATAAAAATAACAATTAAAGCAAAAGGTTTGCATAATAAATTTAAGCTAAAAGAATAGAGATTATTACATCTCTAATATCACTATTCTAACTGATACAAACCAGTCATAACTTATACCACTAGCCGGATAATCTCACAATTCTAAGTTAAAAAAAACCCAACTTATTTAAAGAAACTAGGAAATCAACTCAACCCCATCAAAAAATGAAACTAGTTCTACTCAAATCAAAATAAAGCCGATAAACAAGCATCATTCCGAACAAACCGGTATAAACAACGTATAAAAAATCAGGGCGAATACATGACATAATCACAACAACCAACAGGATCCAAAGATATTAAAACTTTAAAGTCAATATTTAAACTTTGTCGAACCCATCATACCTAGAAAAACTAAATCCACACGCCAAGACTTATAAGTGCCAAACATAACCTATAGGAACAGATTCAAGTTAATCAGGTCTGGCCACATAAACATTCTTGTGTTGAACGAACTTGCCTAGACTTCTAAAAACCAAAAAAGAAGTTTCCGTCTTTCGAAGCCAATGTTATTGAAAGCACTCACAATTACTCAATCAAAAAATTAGTTGAACACACTAAGGGATAACACATTATTAGTTGCAAAATATAAAATGATATTACCCTCATCCTATTAAAAGTATCCTCCCAGAAGATTCCATTTCAACGAAGCACAAACAAAACCCAACATGGCCAACCCAAATTGGAAGTAACAAAACCATGCAAGGTCGGCTGAATCTGTCAGTCAGTGACGAATATAACAAAACCATTGAAAGAAGTGATCCACTTTATTTAACAAATCGAACCTAAGCTATCAAAACATTGCCAAAAGAAAGCCATTAAAGCGAAACATAGATGAAATTAATCCAAACTATCCAGGGTTATCGAAACTGACCTAACCTTTTGAGACAAAGCTAAGTTAAAGTGAACAAAGCGGAAACAAGATGTGAACAATTTTTGATTACTCACTTCTAAATGAACCTATGCTGACACAAATGAACCGAACTCAACCTAGATAAAACAATCTATAGACATTGAATTTCTAACATAATCAAACCCATTAATCCAAATCCCGTAAAACTGTGTCATGCAAAACTGTGGTAGAGTAAACTACACATTATCCAAAACTAACCTAGCCCTAGCCAAACAAACAACCATCAATCAAATCCATACCAACTAACCAAGTTTATTAGAAAAATAAAATCCCTTTACAAATTGAAACGAACCCAGCATACATAGATAAACTAAGAAATCAACTTAGCTCATTTAGAAAAAAAACTAGGAGTATACAAAGGAAAATAAAGCCTATAAACCTAAATCAATGTAAAAAATCCCATCTAAACAATAAAAATAACAATTAAAGCAAAAGGTTTGCATAATAAATTTAAGCTAAAAGAATAGAGATTATTACATCTCTAATATCACTATTCTAACTGATACAAACCAGTCATAACTTATACCACTAGCCGGATAATCTCACAATTCTAAGTTAAAAAAACCCAACTTATTTAAAGAAACTAGGAAATCAACTCAACCCCATCAAAAAATGAAACTAGTTCTACTCAAATCAAAATAAAGCCGATAAACAAGCATCATTCCGAACAAACCGGTATAAACAACGTATAAAAAATCAGGGCGAAAACATGACATAATCACAACAACCAACAGGATCCAAAGATATTAAAACCTTAAAGTCAATATTTAAACTTTGTCGAACCCATCATACCTAGAAAAACTAAATCCACACGCCAAGACTTATAAGTGCCAAACATAACCTATAGGAACAGATTCAAGTTAATCAGGTCTGGCCACATAAACATTCTTGTGTCGAACGAACTTGCCTAGACTTCTAAAAACCAAAAAAGAAGTTTCCGTCTTTCGAAGCCAATGTTATTGAAAGCACTCACAATTACTCAATCAAAAAATTAGTTGAACACACTAAGGGATAAAACATTATTTGTTGCAAAATATAAAATGATATTAC